>NW_016908212.1:1240605-1291792 GCF_001483705.2 Eufriesea mexicana | reverse complement strand
AGAGAGAGAGAGAGAGAGAGGGCGAAAAGAGGGCCTGGACCGGTGGAAGAGCGATCGAGAGGAGACGATAAAGGCACGGGCGAGGAAAGAAGGTGAAAGAAAAAGACGGAGGCTGGAGGAGGAGGACGGAATGACGGAGAACACGAGCGGTGAGGCCCGGGAGTATGGGCCCCACCTAGACGCGTGGGACCGACACCCACGATCCTTGCATCAACGTACCGACTCTCATCGCGCACACGCGGCACTTACATATAGCAGGGTTTTACGACGGGGAGACAGCCTGTCGTAGTAATAAGAGGGGCCCTGGCCACGCGCGCCAAGCCTGCCAACCACTCGGAATAGAGGGCCGATCTCCTACGTTCTTACGAATGTTGCTCTTTCGTTTGTGATCTCGCCGATAAGAGACCCGATCCGAGTACCGATCGCGTCGGAAGATGGATCGCCGCTGCGAGAGTCGCTCGATTTCCAGGAGAAATACGAGGGATGCGATCGGGGTTCCGTGGAGATGGACGAGGAGAGGAAGCTACATAGCGCTCGATTGCCGGTTTCTCTTCGAAATTTCCCGCAGTACAATAGACGACACGTATTCGACGAGCGATCACGGGACTGCGGGATTGTACGTAGGTCTTGATAAACGACGGACTTTCGATTGTCATCGTCGGGGTGTCGAGAATTTTCGAGTTGCGAAGGAGACAGGGGCGGGATAGAGCCGAGATTTCGTGGAAGCTTCTTTGACCACCTGTTCGACCACGTTACTCGTTCTTCTCTTACATCCAACGTAACGATACTAGTCAGCCGTATTATTTTTTCCCCTTTTTTTCTTTCCTACTATATTCGACGCAAGTGGAAATTTACGTCAGCCATCAATTTCGACGCTCGGAAACTTTCGGCTAGAGCGATCTCGAAGGTTGAAACGACGCGCGAGAGATCGAGGGTAGAGAGTGTATCGGTTTTCCGTTCTCTGAAATTCCTGCGGTAAAGTTCTACTCGAAGCGTGCACTGCACCACTTATTATTCCAGCCTGAAAGCCGATATTCCGGGTCTTACACGTGTTACCTGTTAGCAACACGAGCTTCCTGATAGGCAAGACAGATCGCTCGGCGAGAATCGGCGGTGAATTTACAGGAAACGAGTAGGTGGTAGACAGTGGTTGCAGACATTAGAGAGGAACGATTTCACGAAATAACATCTTGCCTATTAGCCGAACGGTGAATAATCGCGTTAAGGAAATAGCCTGTTAATTAAGGGATAAAGGGGGTGCGATGATTAATGGTACGGAGGTGTGGAGTCGCATCGGTATGTATCAACGCCAGATGGTACTTTGTTTCGTTATCGACGCGCCATTGTTTCGGGTCATTTTTAAAGTCAGCGACGGGGCAACGTGTAGACAAAATCCCTTTTGGGAAGCATAATTATGCCGTTTGATGGACACGTCGATAAAAAGGGCCACATTAATCACCAATCGTATTCCTCCGAGAGGCTCTAACTGGCCGTTGAAGATTTATTTCGAGCTCCTAAATGCGTACGGCTGATTGATCTTAATCCTGATCCCTCGTATTTTGTTGCCCTTATCTGCTTTCGAATATCTCCCGACCGCCCAGCCGCGCCGTCGCCTTTGGACAACTAAATTTGTGCTCGGTGAACAATTTGACGTTTGTGGGATGATGCGGTCGACGCGACTTTACGAACCAGCGTACTTTCATCCGTGGGCCGAGGCTCTTAAAAAATATACCCCCGCCGTGACTTTTACAGATGTACCGTATTAGTAATAAATCCGTGCGAGTCGGTATTTTTCGGTGTAAAGTCAAGAATTTATGGAAAGGGGTACACGAAACGCTCATATACGGCCGATCGTATATCATAATTAAACGCCACGGAAATGCACCGAACTCGGACATCTATAACTCTCGCCGTGACTTCAAAAAGCGAGCGACTTGTTCGCTCCACCTCCGCACTCGTGTTTACGTGTCGCTGGGATCTTAGAAAATTATTAGAGATCGATGTATCGCTTGCTCGACGGATCGTAACGGTGCAACGTTCGGATCGCGTTTCTCCGACAGGGTGAACGATCCGGGAGGGGAGCAACCCTCTCGGATGCTCGGAGCGACGTTGAAAAAGAAGGACGCGAACGGGTGGAAAAAAATTTCGTCGAGATAAAGCGTTGGCCGCGAAGGAAAAAGGAAGAAAGGCAGAAGAAAGGAAGAAAAAGGAGCGACACGCGGCGTGTAAACAGTAGGCACCGGTGCTCGGAGGAACTCGCGAGAAAGATGCAACCGGTGTTCCTCAAGGCCGTTCTTACAAATTCTAACACCAGCGCGGGCCAACCAGAAGAGAGGACTGATTCACGCTTGTAGATCCCACGCTCAGATTATTCGTGCATTTCGTTTCAAACCCCGAAGAAGCATCTCGATACCGCGTTAATAAATCTGCCTAATACAAGGGGCGCGGCCCTCGTGGTTCCACGGTTAAGGGTTCGTTCACACCGCGGATCTCGGTGCACGAGTTTTATCGCGCAACCTCGAATAAATCTCCACGCGGCCGTCGATTGTGCCTTCTTCTTTTCATACCGAATCCTTCTTTTCGTCTCCCTTCTACCTCAACTTCCACTTTGCTTCTGTTTTCTCTTCTTTCTCGACGTCTTCTTTTTAAGCTCGCTCATTGGACAAGATCTTGGCTCGTTGTTGCCGAAGATGCGCCACTTGGTGCATCGGCTCGAGTTTCCGGTTCTCCATTGTGCACGCCTTTGCGTACCCCTCCTTCTGCCATCCTTCTGCCATCCTTCTGTCTTCCTTCTGTCTTCCCTCTGTCTTCCCTCTGTCTTCCGTTCTCCTCCGCCTTTGTCTTTGTCCTTCTGCCTTCTCTTTAGCTCGGAACGGAGGATTCTATAAAGACTAGATTGTAAGCGAGACGGCTCTCTTGTATCAAGTTGTTCATCCAGGCGTGGGCGCACCCCTTGTTCTTTCGCTTTGGCCCTAGAACAGTGTTTCCCAAAGTGCGTCCTGTCGGGTATCTTGTTACCGCCGCTTTTTCGTCGTTTAGGGCCAATTTATACGTGTAACGCCATTTTCGCACGATCCTCGTCAACCGCGATCGACCGATCGTCACGATTATGGGAGGGATATTAACGCCTTTCTTCTTCCAGCAGCGACACGGGTACAGATGCCGGCTGTCCGTGGTAAATGTAAACGCGGTCTAATCTGTTGGTTAGCGAAAGTGATATTTCACTTTTTAAACACTCGATATTTTAATTGCCTGCTATTTGGTGGAATAGAAAAGGAGGAAAAAGGAGCGCGAAGCGAAGAAAGTCGACCTTAAGCGAGAGAACGAAATCGCATTCGTCGAAATACACGTTTCTCCGTTGGTCGAAATAAGAGGACAAGGTAGTCGGCCGATACTCGTTTATCTTGAAATACTTCAGGCTGAACACCGTTTGTCCGCTACCTCGTTTCTCAAAGCCTTTTCCTTTTGTTCCTCGGTGCGATATCGACATGGAATCTCAGGAAACCATTTAGAATCCTAATTGCTCTCCACCCATTTTGACTTAGTTAAACGATCGTTAAGCGAACCATGTAGTTTCAGCGAAATTCGATCAACAAACATACTTGAAAGAAAATTCCGTGCTTAATACCGTGGGTAGAAATGGACGTCGATATTTTTTACGTTTTTTAACAGTTAACGCGTTGGTATATTTAGATAAAAATATTTAAACGACGAAAACAACTCACGGTAAACTATCTTGAACAAAAAAATTGATCGACGCTTTCTAGAAAATTCTTCTCTCCCTCTCTAACTCTTATTAACCATCGCATACCCGTGTTTCCTCTTTGACGATTCTCACGTAACATCATTCATGCTAGACTGCACTCGCACACGTTGTATTTATATCATCGCAAATGAGTTTCACTTATTCAATCTCATTCGCATTCACGCCTAAAACCAACACTCGCAAATACGATGTCAAACTTTGACATTACTTTTGCTCACATCTCACCAACGTATTTTAAAGAAATTTCATATTTAATGCAATGTCGGACATTGGTATTTGTCATTTTTTAGTACAATAGCCTCGTTCCGTCGATTTCGTCGAGGCGACGTTCTTTGGAGAATTTACGCGGAACGTTCTTTCGTAAGTCCTTCAATTTATCGTTGATCCTCCAGTGGCTCTCGAAGAAACCATCTTTAAATATAATGCCGCCTTTGGTCCGACTGCGTCCCCGGGCAGGACGTATTTTCCGAAAATCAATTTTGCCGTCCCTCCCGGGCAACCGCATTATTACCTGCCAAATTTCTTTTCCACGTCGGCCACGAAATCGTCCTCTTTCCAGAATCCTTTCAGCCTGTTAGCGCGAATAGCCTGTAATCTGCACGTACGAAGACGGGTTAGGTTTCTTGCACGATGCCCAATAAATATCGCGCCCACTCTTCTTATTAGCGTGATCCACCATTTTCAGCTTCCTCTTTCGGCCCGGCGATTACCCCGTTGTCGACTTCAATTCGCGTACCTTGAGTTATGCCATCGCGATGTTTAAGTTCGGCAAGAGGAAGAGGGAAGAGATTTTCTAATCAGTTCAATCAACTTTCGTAGGACGTTCTTTCGAGCGAATCCTCAATAGGCTGGGATTGAAGTGATTTATAGACTCGGTGGTCGCAAATTATGGCACCGTAATTTTTCACGATAGTCATCCGCAGAAACTCGATGTCGTAAATCTGTAGCACGGTGACACGGAACGGACGAACGTTAAATTTGTAACATTCGAGCGTCCTGTTCGTGTAATCGCGTGTCTAATCGAGTCCACACCGACGCAGAGAGATCCGGAAATCGAACGCGAAACGATTCCCCAAGCTTTCGAAGACGCACCCCGCGTTATAGGTATCTCCCTCGCGATCGAGGATATATTATTATCCGTGAGAAATAATCCTTCGTTGGACGAGATAGAAATTGGCAAATTCCTTTCGACGACGAAAGAGTAGGAGTCCCAGAGTACTCGTGAGACGCGTGGCTCGTTTGGCACGGTGCAGCCGGACGATAAAGACGATCGAGTGATCGCAGACTCGCGACGAATATCGAGCGGTTGGAGGCACGAAGACGATACCGAGGAAAGAAAAAGCCGAGGACGAGAGAGAAAGAAGGTGAATAAATAAAGAGAGGCACGGCGTCGTTCGCGATATGATTAATGTGGCCGATCGACAGCGAGAGAGAAACAGAACCAGTCGGTCCAGAAAGCCGCCTTCGGCTCGGTTCTTCATGGTGGCTTTCGGTCGAACAGGGAACGGAGGAATCGATCGATTGGGCGCCAGTCGGTTTCTCGGTTCTTCTTGCCAGCGTGTACGTATATCGTGCGCTCTTGCTGCGTGCAAACGACACGGATGGACGTGCAAATATCGCGGCTTTATTCTCGGGGTATGCGATTAATTTTCGACTGCTATTCTACATCCTCTGGTTCATCGTACCGCTTCCGACCAAAAATACGATCAGGTTCGACGTTCGACTTTGGACAGTCGAAATGTAATCTCTCGCATCTGCGACTGGTTTCGACGTGGAGGATCGACGGATCGCTTCGCGAATGAACGGAACGGACGGAGAGACGTGTCTAGATAAAGCAATGCAAATTCGTTCCTCGTTTCCTCGTTTCTACGGTTACGGAATCATCGACGAGGTTAGAAACTTTTCTGGTTAATTGCCACTTACGATGGCCGAAGCGACTTCGCCTTCGCGAATACCAAGCTACTTGTACGGACCGAAGAGCTGGCTTTCTCACAGTTCGCCACGTTTGCTTCTCGTAACTGGCTTTTATTTGGTCGGTGGATCAGCACGCTCCTCTTTCTCTTAATCCTCTCTATCCTCGAGCTCCGGCTCGTTTGTTCGCATCATTAGAGGCTCGCGTGCGGCAATTTGCCACGCCCAGATACAAGAATTCGCACCTTCGACCGGCGAGGATGGACCTAAAAGGAAGAGATCGACCGCTCGGTCTTTTCTTATCAACCGTTGAGAAAGCTCCCCTTGTCCTTGCCTTCCCTAGGTTCTTCATTCGGAGCAGCCTTGAATAATGTACCAGGGTTGTCCCCTGACCTTCTTGCCGCGGAACGAACCGACAATGAGATCTTTTTCGAGTCACGCGAGCCCAGTGTTTCGGAATAACGCGTCGAAGAGATGCCAGGCCGCGATACACCGTCTCGGGAGGTTATAATTTCGTTGTTCGAACCGGGCCATCCTCCGCGTTCACCATCGGCGTCGCGTCGCGTCGCGTCGCTCGATCGAAATTCAATGGCGGTAACGTCGAAATATCATTTTCCTGCCGAGACAAAGAGGCGTCCCTCCTTTCCTTCCACGCGTTCTTTTTCACGTCGGATAATTTCCGTTGCCTTTTCGTGGGACCGATGAATCGGCCGGTTGGGTTTCACCCGTCGCAGGCTCCGTGCCACCCACGGCAGTTTCACGGCTGAAGCAATTATCCCGAGTAATTCGTCTACCATAGTTGGAACTTCACCGTTCGTCACAGACATTCAGCAACCGAATGTTAATATTTTAACGGCCACTGTATACGTGGCGTGCAGCTAAGCGATATAAATGTTGAACGGTCTCGCATAATAAATCAGTTTCGTTCGGGCTGGCGATTCGATCGACCCTTCCGTTTGCATCGATCGACGCACAGCCTCGTCGGTGCTAATGAATTTTGAACGGTATAAAAATAGGGCCCGCCTTTGGCCCGCGACGTCGATGGGAAGCTGCCCCGTGGGATAACGTCGTTGGTTAATTAATTCGTAATCTTTATCTGCCACAGGGACACATTAACGATAAAACGCGTGTTGCCAATATTTCCTTATCGCCGGTCAGATTGAATATTAATTCGACGTGGTTTTGACGGCGAGTCGGTTCGCAGAAATAGCGGACCGGATCGGAGATCGGGCACGATCGGAGCGCCGCGAAATCTCGATCGCGCCGGTCGAAGCATCTCGCGAGATACCGGTATGCACGCTCGTCGCGCGAATCTACTCGTAATGGCGTCATTTGCATAAGCGTTCGTAGATCTCCGTTCCGTCTCGTTTCTTCCTTTTCGTCGTCCTGTTTCTTTATCGACCGATGTCGACACCGATAGAACCCGTGTAGCCGTGTGTCTGAATTCGTCCAAAGACCACTTTCTCTGACAGGCGGAGAAACATCGTAAAAGATAAAGAGGTACGATTTCGAAACGATCTCGAATCTTTTATACTCGACGCCGGTTGCGCGAGGAATTTTAAGATATTTAGGGAACCCTCGAGCACGAGGAGTGCCTACGGTGGCGCTCGTCGAGTGCCACCGGCCGGCGAATATTTATCGAGGATAAGTCCCGAGTGATCCGAAACTCTGCGTCCGAGAGGGTGGTTTGACTTCTTCCTTCGGCTTTGTATATCCAAAAGAAGAGCGGGCAAATATTTGCTCGCGAAAGCAGGATACACCGCTGGCAAACTGAGCGCGGTACGGCGAAACCGATAAACGGGGGGTGCAGAAGGAGGAAGGAGCCGGGACAGGATCTCCTCGTCGCACTCGCTTCTCGTGACTGGCACGGCGGGAGGATGAAAAATTTGTCGAAATGAAAATAGGGGGAAAAAAAGGAGACAGCGAGGTGAACGCTAAACGAGAACACGCGATTCAGGGATCACGACGCGAAGTGACGCGAACACTGGTTTCGAATGGTCAGCCGGGGCATTTACCGCCATTCCCGATGTTTGTATTTCTCATCTACCAGTTTCGCCACCCACACTCCGTGACGTTGGAATTCCTCGTCCTTTTTCTCGTCTTTCGTTCACCGGTGACTAACGTGCCGTGACGAAATGAAATATCCGATTTACACATCTGATGCCACGGCTTGTCCGGGTATTCCGCGTTAATGACTCCACCCCGGTGTCTGACGGGAAGACCAATTCGAGCATTTTTGACCGATTCACCGGTATAAATTGCTCCGATCAGCGTCGGCCATCGGACACGACCATTTGCAAGAATTAATCGCTCGAGATACAGAATCGAACACTCTAGGTTGGTCGGCATTTTTCCTCGCGGTTTTTCGATTTAGATAAAGAAGACGGGGCCTAGTATTCTTTTCCACGCGAATCTCGCGGCGAGTCGAGGGAATTCCTAGGCTAGCGAGACGGTTCGTAAAGCGAACACCTGTAGCGAGATCTCTATAAACCAGCGACACCGCGAGAAACAGGATCGCGTTACGTCCATGCTGCCCTCGCAAAATCAGCGTCCTTGCCTTCCTCTTTCGCGACTTTGCCGCTTTACTACCTTCCCCGGTGCCAGTCCGGGAGCAGTCCTAGGAAACGGCGCTATCCCACCGAGCGTAACAAATGTCGACGATTAAAAGTCGGCTGAGCCTAGAA
The DNA here is from genome assembly GCF_001483705.2 of Eufriesea mexicana. Classification (NCBI taxonomy): domain Eukaryota; kingdom Metazoa; phylum Arthropoda; class Insecta; order Hymenoptera; family Apidae; genus Eufriesea; species Eufriesea mexicana. The sequence continues at coordinate 1,283,431 of NW_016908212.1, read as the reverse complement.
ACGTGAATGGCGATATTCGATACTCGTGCTCGGGTGCGCGTTTTATGATTCCACTGTGCCACGCGGCTAGCCTCGGTGATCCCAATTAAATCGGGTCGCGGTACGCGAGCGCGAACCTTTCGATCGAGAGTGTTTGCCTTGCCGAAATTAGAAAGGTAATCGCCTCGAACTGTTATTCCCGAGTTAACGCAAGAATCGCTCGTAAAACAGGTTAGAACGTTATTTATGTATCAATCGCGTGGTATCCTTTATCGAAATTTATGGCCTCCCCATTGTCCCGAATCTTTCTCTCCTAATAGATAATCGGCATCTACCTGTTCACTTGCCTGCCATTAAACTTGGACCGCCTGCGTTCTAAGCGCGAAGAAATGATTCATAGTCTCCCGATTGCCATTCCACCAGGAATTTACATTCGCCATCCAGCTTTTGCTACCTTTCCATCCGCTATCTTTCCATCGGTTCGCGTTTCACTCCGAAATTCATAAACTCTCGGGATGCCTGATAACAACGCTCTATTCTCACCTAGGATCGGTGCTACGTTTACCTGGAAGATTAACAAACTTTACTAAATTATTTTTCATTCTCCCCTGTAAGCGTGAATTGTTTCGAGGCGTGAAAGAGGCCAGACCGTGTGCAGGCACGGAATTTTCGAGCGGCGACTCGTGGCAAGGCACAAAGGACACAGTGGGCGAATTTGGGTCGCGGTATCGGGTGGAAACAGCGAGGTAGATGCGTGAATATTCAAATGCCCGGTGTACACCGCGACTCGGTCGTCTCTCCGTGGAAGTCACGAAGCAGCCGTAGCTCGGAGGAGTAGACACGAAGAAACCCGTTCGGTCGCGTGGCTCGCCCACGCGTTGCGTGTGTGTACGCCGCCTTACGCCGCCACCCTCTTGGTCCCCGGATAACTCGCAAGGTCTTCGATCTTAACGATGAACCACCGACAGCAACGCGTCGATGTCTCTCGTCGTCGTGGTCCGCCCCACGGTGTAGCCTTATCTCTCCCGTCGATGGACCTTATTATCGGCCGGCTGCTGCGTCCAGCTGTCTAATGCACTCGCCGATTGGCACTTAGGTTTCGCGGCCGTCCATACGGCGAGGTGCGATAATACGGTAGGCGGCATTCCACCGATAGAGTCGTATTCACCGTGTTGTGCCCTCACGCGCTCATTTGAATCGGCTTCTCTATTCCCTTCCTCCGAGGCCTTCCTCTTCCTTCCTCGGACACGCGATCGGACTCGAGATTCATCGTGCGGTTAATTAAGGAGTCATAGGTGGAATTTCGACCACGACAGCGTTAATTATCGTGGCTGGTGAAATCAAGGATTAGAAAATTTGTCTCTGACACGGCGTCAGGAATGTCGTTTTATCGTCGCATTTAATTATGTACCATCGGAAGACTCGCGAGTCCGAGGCGTGTACTTCAATGCTGGAAACGTGTATCCGTGTTAGGAGTATCGGAACGCGCTGTTGGAACCCGGATTGAGAACTTTACAGACCGATTCATCTTTTGTAATATATTTCGGAACGATTCCATATACGATACGAGTTCCGCAACGAGACTACGTCGGGAAATACAATAACTACGAGTCGGCGGAGAGAAATGAGAATTGCGCTCGTACAGTTTTCGGAGGTACTTGTATATTCTTACTTTCGGAAGGGTGAAAATGACCATTGGCCCTTAGTCAAGATAGAAATGAATTCTGATGTTGGCCTGCCTTTATCAGCTAAGAGTCAACGGACCGTTGGTCATCCAACAGCGGTATACACGACTCGTTGATTAACCCTTTGCGATTCTAATCGAGTCGCACAGTGACGTCTTATCTCGATTGATTCGTGGTCGGGAATCTGCCATGTTTCGAATTTCCTGTTCAACTTTTTTCACCTGGCAGTGTTTGTTTTAAGAATGAATTTCGGAAATGAAATTTCGCCAAGTTGCCGGGAAGTTTCGTTCATCTATGCGGGAATTGAAAGAGTACGATTGTGGAAGAATGTCAAGAGTGTTAGGGTTTAGAACGAAAGTGACCGCGTGCAAGCGAATCGAATGTAAGGGATGTTTATGACAGAGCCGAATACGATAAACGAGTGGAAGTCTATGAAGGACCTGGCCGATCAAGGGTGCGGGATGTGATCGAGAAAGAAAGCCAGAGTATGGAAGAGGGTAGATAGGGTGCAAGGGTGTGAGAGGAAAATATGCGCAAAGGCAGTCTATCAGCTGCAGTCCATTAGTAGCATTCTATCAGTTTCAGTTTAGAGTGTCAGTTTATGAAAGTCCGTTGTAAGAATAAGTTTTAACACTATGCTGTCTACACGTCTAATGACTCGTCATTTGCGCACGATACCAACGTGGTGCCATCGAATAGCATAGTGTTAAGAAAGATCAGAAAAGCGTGCCTATATCGAATCTCTCTTGTTTCGTAGCCAGCCACCGTCATTCTATTTACAAGCTTATTTTATTCTGCTAAGAAGCCAACAATACCATCTTAAGTCAATGCACCTAAAAACGATCCTATATCTATCTGCAATCTCTCTCGGTGGTGTTTCTTCGACTCGGTTTATCGGGCTCGAGTATAGAGAAATTCTGCAGGATACTCCACGCGGTCTAACACACGAACCCAGGAGCAAATGCTCATTGGTCGGATACGGTGCAACGATCCCACCTGGTAATTCTTCCTCCCTTCACAGCGTGTACAGAAGTAATCGCCTGGCGAATGGGACGTGGATAATGAGCAATCGCCTTCGCGTGGATCGAGTTGCGACAAACGCAAACTAGTTGTTGCCACGTGACACTTAGTGCTGGAATTCATCGTTTCTCGATAGGGGATCACGGGATCGGGAACCGGAGAATTCGCCCGAGGTGCGTTCGTGCCGGTAAACGACAGAGGGCCCCGCCGATAGTTATACGGACTAGGCTGCCTCGTTGCTCCATATAGGAAAGCGACAAACAACGATCGTCGCGACGGCAATAAAATCCGGCAATATGCACGTCGTACGTACCAGGACGATCATTTTCGCGGTGCTGATATATACTGGTACGCTTTACTACCGTGGTAGCAATATTATAGCTTATAAATTCCTACGTGTACACTGCTATGCCCCTCGAGATATAAATGGGGCACTTAAGCAGGATGTCGTTCGCACGTAATGACACCTTCAAAGCTTACCTACCAGAACACCATCGTCCGGGTACCATTCTCCAGTGGTTCGTCCGCGATTTTTCCCCGATTTTTCGACAATCCTCGCGTCACGATTCCACGCTGCGGGACAAACTTTCCCTTTCGAGAAAACGCCGGTCGTTCGGAATGATCCGCGAGATAACGAGGACGAAAACGGCTAAAACGTGGTCGCGTCGGTTCTCGTTTGGGCAAACTTTACGTCACGGATTGCACGATACCGGTGAAACTTTCCCTTTCGAGCAGCCTCGAGTCGAAATTCCGCGAACGAAATTCCCTGGATCGACCCGTTCGGGTAGTAACGATGGTTTGGAAATAGTTTTAAAACGGTAACTAAAATGGTTAAGATGTCGCGCCGTTGGTTCTCTCCTCGGTCCGAAAGCTCGTGCTCGAACGGTGGAATAACAAACACCGTTGGGCCAGCCGGCGTTACGCGATGGTATTTTTACGAGTATTGCTTCGTACTTAACCGAAGACAATTGACGCATCGCTCGCGGGCAAGGGCGTCGGGTTTACGAGGGCCTAGGACGTAGACGCGCTTCCGTCGAGCGCGTTCGCGCGGAGATTACGATTTCTGGCAACGAATGGGTTCGGGTCCGTGGCCGTGGAACGGCCCCGGAGGACGAGGATGGCCGTTCTCCGGAACGAAAACGGCGAACGGGGAAGGAGAAAGAGGCGAGCGAGCAGGGGCCCGATGGTGGGGGTAAAAAGAAAGCGAAAAGCAACGCGCGGGGCCCGTTATCCAAGAGCCGCGTCGTAAAAGATACAGGAGTTACGACGCGACCGCGCATCCAGCGGCTTGGCCAATTGGAAAACTTCTTTTTCGGCTCTATCCATCCTGCTCCCACCCTGCTTCTTCCCCTTCCGTTCGCCGGTCCCTTGTTTTATTCTCCTTGCCTCCACCCACGAGCGATTTACGAGCGAAGCGAAAGACACTCGTCCGTCCGTTGCCAGCTTTATACCAAAATAACCAGAGGCTCGGCGTTACTTTACGTATTTAATGGAATTCCACGGAGGGGCCCTCTGGCCGCCCTCCCGATCGGCCAGCGGCGGGACCCCCTCGTGTATCGTACAGAAAAATACTCCCACCTTTACACACGTTTCCGTTGGTGAGTGTCGGTTTCGTAGGTTAATAAGCCGTAAAACGGTGGCCGGGTACGCCGTACCCGGTTCGCGGTCTATTGTTCGGCGCGTGGTCGGTAAAACGGGATACCAAAACCGGGGGATCCAGGGTCGATCCAGAAATTATTCGCGGTCGCGATCGTATCTGCCGCTCGTGGGAAATTTACGGGACGATCGCGCGGACGGTCGAGCTTGAATGTCTTCATCGGGCGGGGAAGGCAATCGGCGCGGCGTGAGACGATACTCGATCTCCGCGATGCAACGATTTCTCGTTCTCTCTCGTATCGCCGTGAATAAACGAGCGGTAGTATCGTAGGACGCGTTGATAAACGAGACGCCCGGTCCAAATGCGACGGTTAGCCGGCTAGCCGTTCCCCATATCTGGCAGACACGCGTCGTTTGCCGATGCAATTTCGAAAATATCCAACACGGCGGATGTTGCGACACGATCGGGCCCCGGCTTCCTCCTCCACGCGTCCAACGCGTCGCATCGGTTCCGCGTAATAGGCGTTTATGCGCCTTTCCACCGACAACCGGGGGGGGCGTAAAATTTTCTGCAATCGCGACGGATCGCGGCCGATCCGAGAACCTTGTTTACCCGCGCGATCGTTTTAATTTTACGTCGTCCGTGTGCCGCAGGGAATTAAGGGCGGCGGGATTCCTACCGGATACACTCGCGCCACCGCAACGATCGCGATAAATTGAATCGCGAAGGGCAACTTTCTCCGCGGGGGTACGCGTAGGTGGTTGTCGAATATCGCCTCGATACTGGTTTCAAACGCGCAGGAAGCATTCGTTTCGAATACGACGCTCGATTTAAGTCTCTCCTCGGTTTCTTTTTCCAATAGCGCCAAGCGCCGACATTCGCGGGCCTCGCTTCTTTTCGCTCCTCTGGATCGCGCGTACACGAATGGGCCCACGGCGAAGGGAAGAGGAAAAAAGCGAAAGGATAAACCAGATACGGATATACGGACGTTTTCATAAATTTCTCGATAGTTCGTGTTCGGTCGAAAGAAACGATCGTTTCGGCTCCCTTTCGGGAAGCAAACGCGTTCGTCGGCCAGGTCGCTCGCGGTGAGTCGTTCCGAGCAACGAGGTCTTCCGGGCATCCGGTTCGTGAGGCCGCGGATCAGATAAATTCCCGCGGTAATTACGTTATCGCGAAAATAGGGGGTAGGAGGAAAGTCGAACGAAAACGGATAGAGATAAGAGCGAGAGGCTGAAAACTTCATCGGGGCGGGTAAAAAGTGGCGGATAGAAAAACGCGCGAAGATAACCGCCAAGTAATAGAGCCGTGTATACTCGCGGTGGACATTATCTGATGGGAATTTGCATCCTCAGCCGCCTCTCGCTATAAATACTTAGCGTACACACCGTGGCGTTCGAACCGACCGGATTCGACTCTCCTCGATTCCGATTCGTCCACTCTCCGCTCTGTTCTCGCTGGAGCCGAGAGCGAGTGCCTCGCGGTCGTGGTCGTGGTCGTCTTGGTCGTCCGCGAGTGGGACGCGGCGCGTTCCGCGCGACGCATTGTACTCCTTTTTCCACGTGCGCGTCCGGCCAATGCGGCTGCGCGATCCAGCGAGCGTGTGCCGGTGCGCGCGGCCGCGCGGCGCGCAAACGACAAATTATGTACTCGCATTTGCATATTTGATACGTGGCTACAACGTCCCGGAGGAAACGGTCCCGGTACTGAGTTACGTTACGATGCCGCTGGCTCGGTTCGCAGCTTTCCGTTTCTTTCGCCGCGTCTCGTTCTCCGCTCCGCTCCGCTCCTCGGCACGCTCGCTCGTCGCCACTCGGGCGTACGCCGCGCGACTTTCCACCGGGGAGAAAGAGAGAGAGAGAGAGAGAGAGAGAGAGAGAGAGAGAGAGACAGAGAGAGCGAGCTCGTTAGTCTCCGGGGGATCGAAAAATGCAGCGGATCGCGATCGCGATCGCGATCGAAACGCGGCCCGATGTTAATAAACCGCGCGGACCAGTAGGTTTATCGGCGGCCAACGGCTGGACGAAATTATCGGAACCGCGCGACGGGGAATGACTTATGCAACGGCCTGGGGGACGCTTGAAAAGTTTCGTCCGATTCGTAGATACGGTATCTACACGTGTTTCGCTTGTATCGCTCGCCACGCGTCTGGTACCGATTAATTTTCGTACGAGCCTCGCGGTTCCAGTTAATCTGGCTTTCTAGCACCGCGTAAATACCGACGCACTTCTCTCGTCTCGTTAAGCCGCGATTACGCGGTTACGTAAGCGGCGAACTTGTCGCCCGTTTTCGCCGAGCGTTCTTGTTAATCCCCGACGTTAATCCCGGTCGTTTACGAGCACACCCGATGATACAGCGAGATTACGATATCGACGCGAAATCGAACTTGTAATTCAGGTAGCGATCCGTGGAAGTGCGTATCTTAAGTCGATCGATGTCGTTTCGCGTCTGGTTTTACAAATGGAAGCCCCGTCTTGGCTCGCGTTTCCCCCGAGACCGTGCTCGATCGCCGTGTCTCCCTTTTGCTCCTACGATCCAGGCGATCGCGAGCGGACAGCGGCGGGATACGCGCTGGTATTCGCGCGTGGAACGCGCGGAACGCGTGGCCGGTCCCCGACGCGTGCAACAAACGGCGAGAGGGCGAATCGCCACCGCGTTCCATCGGATTAGATCATATTTGGAAAACCGGTATGAACGAGCGGCGGAGGACGAACGTTATGCGATCGAGTGGAAAAGAAACGCGGTTCCCGCGAGACGCGAGTTATGCATTCGCCTCGTGCGCATAAGCGTTCGACACGTGGGACGTCGGGTTAAAATACGCGCGACTTTTGCTCCGTGCCATTGTGTTCTCTCTTTCTCTTATCCCGCGTTGGAATACGAGCCGTAAGAAGGACAGATCGTACGGCCGCGTTTGCATAATTCACACGTGGGTACAGGATGCGCTCGCGAGAGGGTCGAATATTATTTTTCGCGTTTACCCGCCCGCTCTCGCTGGCTCGTTTCCGTTTTCTTCTCCTTCTCTTTTTTTCCCCTCGTTTCGTACCGCGTTTCGTACTTTGCATCGGTCGACGCGCAACGATACCGTCGTTGGGACGCGGTCACGGATCCTTTCGGATACGAATATTCCTCGAGATACCACGCTGCCCTCGGACAGCCACCCTCGGTGTAATCGATAACCGATATCGCGAAGAAATTCGCGTGGTCGTTAAGGCGCGAGATTATCCTTCTTATCTCTCGTTATCGTCCGACCGTTGCTCCATTATTGCCGGGATCGTTGTTACCATCGACGTTATTAATATCAGCGATACCGCGTAATATTCGTACTCGTTAAGTTGGGATTAGAGGCGGGCCGTGAGCGGCAGGGGATATTCCTCGGTGTAGCGTGAATACTCGGATAAATTCAATCTCGAGAATCCATTAAGTACGACGCACTTCTTGGGCCCGCGTTACCCTACCGTGCGTGGGTGCCCGGTAATGGGAAGTGCACATAGAAACCGTCCTGCCCATATTTGTCTACCATTCGTCTTTTTCAACCTCGGTCTCCTTCGTCTTCGCGTGTTCGCCGCGGACCAAGGATTTTCTCTCGCGCCTGTGTATACATCGCGTGTTCGCGTATATATACGGGAGCAGAGAGACCCGGCGCGTGTGCGTAGGTCGCGCATTCCTGAATGTCCTTCGGGAATCACAGTGGCATTAGTCTTTCGGGATCCACCGGGTCGATACGGACAGCTCTCGCGCACACGCTCGTCACGTCGGTAAGACGCGACGAATGGGTAACCAGCGATCATCGGGCTCGATAAACATATTAAGTCGCGTTAAGCCTTCCTACGAGCGAACTAGAGGTAAGATCCGAATCGATTTCACCACGGGCCGTCACCTCCGCGTTCGAGTTTATTCGATTTTTCTTCACCGTAATCCGTCTCTAGCGGGACATCGTATAACTTACTCGAGCGTCTATGCGCTGTCGCGCGATCGATCTTATCGGTCAAATTAATACCGTGTAATTTTAAACACGCCCCGGCAGAACATCTGCCGTGACATGTATATTAGCTCGGTGAAATGCTCGTTGGGACACGTGTGTACGCTTCGCTCCCTCCCGAGCTTCTTCTTCCTTTTCCCTCGCATTCTCGAGCTTTTATCGAGTCCTCGTACGATCGATGCGAATTTAAAGTGGCGATGAAGGAGTGTCATACGCGAGTCACTATAAATATTGGTTCAGGCTCCAAACTGTTCCTGCCGTACGTAAACGTTCGCGATTCGAACATGGCCGACGGTATGCGCGACGTGGCAGTAAATTTCGCGTTAAGCCCGAGTCAAGGTAGGTGATTTACGTGAGTACGAACCGAGGGTGGAAACGAGAGAGGGAGAGGTAGGATCCTTTCCTTCGAACCGTCAGCATCCGAATGTTATTGGTCCGATCGAATGGTAACGATCGTCAATCGTCAACTCTAACTTCATCGGGACGATTGTTTCGAAATTTCCGAGTTTCCGCGGATTTTGCAACCGGAGAACGCTAACCTCCAATTATCCCATTTGTCAGCGTTCAGGCGCTCCTATGCGCAACTACCGAAACTCGACGAGTCCGATTGTCTCTGTTGGTGGATAACGTCGTGTACCATTGGGCGAAACGCGAGGAGGTAAGGAATAGGGATAAAGGTGCTAGTACATTTGCCACGCAGCACGCGACGCCTTCGTGACAATAGGATTTTAGGGTGCGTGGGTGGGCTTCACGTTCATTTCGCAGAGAACAGCGAGAAATCTCTTGTTTACAGCCGGTTGGTCTTGGACAATCGTGTCCCCGAGATTTCCTTCGGTTGCATTCGATTCTTGATCATTATTTCCACCCATCAACGTCCCCGATTCTTTTTCCACCGGCTTAACCCGTTTCGCTGTCGGAGTCACAGTCGAAACTCGTACATAAATCAGCCGCTAATGTCGCCAAAGAACCGGACAAAAAGGCGAGAACCTCGTCGCGGATGAAACTCGCTATCGTGCGTCTTTCTTAATGGTTCCGTGTAAGCGGGATCATCATAATTTGGCCATAGTTCTCGGTTAAACCGGAAACGCGTTTCTAATCTCGGGAACGTCGCGTCGCACACGCGTGCGATTTCTTCGTGTACGTACCCTGAGAAATCCGACTCGAGGATCGCGTCACACGGTTCTTTTCGTGCGCGGTCCTTCCACGTAGATCTCGAATAGAAATAGGATTCGATTGTTGCCACGGAGAACGATCCGATCGAGGATTTTACGTTCGCTGGATCGACCGGCGAGGATGCGACGGTCGAGGATGTTTGGCCACGTCTGGTCGTCGATCCGCGTTAATTTACGATGATTCGAGGGCCGATTGATTTTGTTTTGCAGCTCGGAAACCGGCGTGTCTGGCTACGTGCCACAACCTCGGAGTCGTTGGATCCTCGGAGAAGTGGCGCGCAAAGCGAGTCACCGCGCTCGCTCCACTTCACCTACGAACGATCTTCTTATGAATGCCGCTTACTGTCCGTAACAAGTGCATAATCAGCGGGCATTTGAAAACGACCTCGTTATCGTTGAATCGTGTCGCGTCGTGTTTCGATCAGATTCGAGGACACGCCTCGATTCGTCATCGTCTGAGCATACCGGTTCTTAGTGTCGTCCTAAGGTTGCTTCGCGCTGGTGCAACGTGCCTCGTTTCGATCTTTGTTTTGTCCCGGGACGAGCATTCGGAAAAATCCTCTCGCGTAAGATGCAAAAGGACGAAGAGATCCGAATACCCGGCACGTCGCGTCCGCTATCTATTCTCTCTTCGCCTCGGCTACTCGCGCGTGTACCGATTTTCCAGGCTCGAAAGAGACCTCTGGGAAAAGAGGAAGAAAAGATTCGCGATAGGGGTAGGATCGTCGGAGGTGTACGAAATTTTATCGCGCATACGGGAGGTTTTACAGCTCGGCGGAGTCCGGTTAACCTACAATATCTTGGGCGCGAGGTCGTTCGCCGCGACGTGATTTAAATAAATTGTCTTCGATGGCGCGTCGAAGATCTTTCCTCTACGTTACGACGTCTTTACTCCACATTTATTCAATCGCCTCGCTAAAACTGTGCGACTAGGCGCGAGGGTACGGCGCGCAGCGTCCTGCCTGCCTACCTTCCCCTGCGGATTCCCGACGTCGGGTAATATCGATATTTCACGCGAATAATGCAGTTGTCCTTCGCCGAAATGACGCGTTTCTCATGCGCGTATAATTTTTCCACATCGGACGGGGGGAAAATATAGCTCGGCTGCGAGGGTGTGCACGCGCGTCGCAAACGCGGCAATGGCCCCGTCGCTGATCTATATTTTCGCGCGCGAATCGTTTCCGTCCGAGTTTACGCTCTGCCAGCGTATTTATTAAGGAAAGCGTATACATCGAGGCGATACCGCGTCGCGTTATAAGCGGCTTCGATGCGTGGAAATCGTCTCCCTCTGTGTGCACCTGAAAACCGGTCGCATTCCGCTAATTGGCTAAACAGTGTAACTACCCCGACTTATAGATCGATTTACATCGCCCATAAGAAATTTGTTGTCCCGGCTACTTGCCACGCCGGCTATAACGCCAGCTATTACTTTAATAGAATATCGCCGTGCCAAGGGGTTCGCGATTCAGACTCGGGTACGTCGATCGTTCGAAACGAACGCGTTTCCGATCCGCTAACGACTCCGCATCGGCCCCTTTGAGCAACCCCGTCGCCGGGATACGACCGTACCCCCTCGCTCTCGCGTACCCTTTTCCCGTTTATTAGTTTCCAGACCGTGGCACGGTCGGTATACTTTCACCACAAGACGAGTGAGTTTTCGTCCGACAGACGGGAATAATTTCGTACGCGATTCGCGACGTGATCGCGCGGTCAGAAACGAGCGGTACTTTGCGCGTTTCCACCTTCGTTTCTCGACGTTACGATTCCGGTACGGTTGCAGACTACGAGGCACGAAACCGAGAAGGTATCATAAATCCGGCAGCCATCGATCGCTGTTAAATCGTTGGTCGAAAGTCTCGAAAGTCTCGATTCGTTCCTTCTCGCGGTTTGTTAGAAGGATTTATAGATGCCTCGAGCCTCTCGACTTCCAGACGCACATTGTTAGTTCTAATGAAGATCTAATCCGGCGTGGCAAAAGGAACGCGAAAGGCGCGGGATTAGTTCATCGCTCAGGGCTGACGCAGTCTCGACCCTCTAAGGATAACGCTATCCTATTAATTAGCCGTGTCGAAGCGTCGGGACCGATTAAATCGAAATAGCGAGCTGGTTTCGCGGGGGCGTTTCTTCGGTCTGTTTAAGGCCGCATTAATTGCCCGTGAAAACGCCTCCGCGCACACACGAGAGACCCGGTTCCGCCACAGTTCATTAGGGTTTGCGCCGAGTAACTCCGGTTGAATCCGATGCCGCGAAAATAAATCCACGCGGATGGACGCCTCTGTTGGTTCGTTCAACGAGGCGCCATCTTGAAGAGCAAAGAGAGAAAGAGACCCACGCGGAAGTTGGCCGAGTTCCGCTACCATACCCGTCCCTGCTCTGCTCCCTTTCCGCTATTCACCTTCATCTCCTCTTACGCCGCGTTATCGCCGCCCATTCGATCCGCGCCAGAGATCGATTCGCGTCCACGCGTTCTTTCCACGCTCCGATTTTCACCCAATGGCGTAGCATCCAGTTCTGTCGCATCTCTCCGACCGATTCCACTTTTCCGGCATTTTCCATTCCGTCCAGCCAACCCCGTCAAGGGGGGGGGGCGCAAAAGAGTGGAGCGATTTAAATTAATAACGCCGTTTAAGGATCGGTTGCAAACATTTTGATCCCACGTCTGACAACGCGGCGTGAAATAACATATTCGAATCCTTTGAAGCTGCTACGCGGTCCCTGCTTTATCGCATTCCGATCGCGATAAATTAATAAACGTTCTTTTTTTTCCATTTGCTCGCGCCACGAAGATCGTTCGGCCGCGATATTAGAGGTTTATTAATTTATTTTTTCTTTATTAGCCGGACGAGTCGCGCCCACCGGTAATCAGGGATCTGTAATTAGTCGAACATGCTGTCTGTCCATAGCGATTTATGCCGTGCCCCCGGGGATCACTTCCCCTTTCCCTGTGCCCCTTTCGTTCGTTGCCTCGTTCGTTCCCTCCGCCGACGCTTCTTCCTCGATTCTTTCGCCACCGACACCGGTGTTGCTCGTTCGGGCTTCCTTCGTCATCGTCCAATCTACCTTCGAGGAAACACGAATTCCTCGCCTTCCGCCTATCGGATCCACTCATCCCGGAACTCGGTAATTGTCGGTTTAGACCAACAAACGCCAAACAGCCACGCTCGCCGATCGATCATTCGGTTCGCGAATTTCGCTGCGGCCAAACGTACCTACTCCTCGCTCCTTCGCTCGTCCAACGATCCCGCGCGACTCGGCTTCAGAAAATTACACGCTTATTCCTCTCGAATGTATAATTACATCCGGTCGTTTGGTCAACCTTCGAGATAAATCCACGACGAGCGTTGCGCCTGATCGATAGACCATCGAACGCCGAATTGGACGCGTCTATCGTCTCCGTCGATTATCACCTCGAACGGATCAGGCGACTCGGGCCCTGCCTCGAATCGCAGCAAGTCACCAGGCTTTCGCGTGCATCTCGATCGCTTTTATCCAGCTTTTATTCCGCTTTTCGACTGCCGTTAACGAGCGCCAGCTGTCCCGATAAACGCGCGAGATAAGAATCTGCTCGTCCTTGGACTAAGTGGTTCGAGGGATAGCGAGGAGCGTGGATCGCTCGAATTCGAGACGTTCGGACGTCAGCGGATGACCACGCCTTCCATCTTGCACGCGTCTCCCCGGGGATTCCGAGGCTCGGGACGAAGAGGACGCGTGGCGCGTCGTCGAACGGTCTTTATAACGGACGGTGGTTGGAAAGCTCGGGAAAAAGCCCGGCGTAATTACGCGCGATCGTCGCGGGTCTCCAGCGGGTGGAGATTCGAGGTATCCCGTGGCGAGATCGTTGGATCGTTCAGCAACGGGATCGTCTCGGGAAAAGTGCCCTTCGGGATCCCTCGGGTATTTACATTTCTCGTCGCGCGTAGCTCATCGGCCGCGATTAAGACCCGTACAATTACGCTCGTACATTTTTCTTCGCGAAAGTTTAATTCCATCTTGTCGAGGTTTCCCGTGCCGTTTACGGTTCACCGTGGTTGTAGCCGCGGCTTATCGCCGGAATGACTTATCGCTTAAACAGTACCCTTTTGGCGAGAGCCAGTGCACCGGGACCCTCGTAACAACCTAAATTAAGTCCGCGCCTTCGTCTCTCACCCGTATTTCATTTCCACCGGGACGCGCGTGCACGCTCGTTTTCTCGGTTTAAGATTACCGCCACGCTACCCCGGCGAACGGCCGCCATTAAGGGGGCCCCCTCGACCACCGTACGACATCTACCGACGGCGTCCAGCGACGGACAGACCCGCGTTCGCCTCGAAATCCGTAATTGGCCTGGACGTCGATTCCAAAGCGCGCGATAGTCCGGTTTCGGTGATGCTTTTCGGTCAATCATCCACGTGGTTCCCTTGTTCCCCTCTGTTTACGACAACGTTCCCCTCGTAAAACGCAGGGCTCGAGCCGAGGACCGTAGCCACTGCGAATACAACCGTCACCGTTCCACACGCCATCGATAACGCGACAGGACAGTTGCAGTCGCGAGATATTTCCCCGTGGATCGCATTAACATCGAATCGTAGAGCGAACGATCGGGATTTACGATCGATATACGACTCATTAAGGCGAAAAGTAACCGTTTACGACAACCATGAAACGGATTCGAGTTAGAGTTATTTATGGTATCAACGGCCGCCATCGCTCGCTTATCCGAGTAACGCGCTTAGCAGATTCTCGTTCGACCTGCGAGCCGATCGAGCTTCGTTTGCCCGGTATTCTGCACGGATTTATGCAACCGTGCGTTTAATTTCAAAGGAGGCGCGCGCGTCTTCTAGCGAGTCGCGCCTCGGTGCCAGCGTTATTATCCACTCGATAACGGTACCAGGTAGGAAGTCGCGCGACGAGCAGGGAATCGCCCAAGTAATTTGGCCTATTACCACGTCCGGGCTCTCGAATCGTCGCGTTCCATCCGCGCGTACGAATAAACTCGACCACGGCCGATTAAGCAGGAAGCCGTTCCTCGGGAACTACGTGGATCCGGCTTAAAAACGCGCTCAGAGACACGCGTTAATCTCGCTGCGGTTTGGCACAAGGAGACCCGCGATCGCAGTCGTAACTGGTCACCGGTGCTATCCGCGAGTTTATGTGCGGCGTTCGCCACGGCGTTTAGCCTCGTCGAGGTTACTCGAGTGTTTCGAATCTATGTGCTCACTCGTTACATCCAGCCAAGCTTATCATCGACGAAACGACGGCGAATCGGTCTTCGGCCGTATCGAAACGGTTGGTTCCGCGTGCGCGTATCGAGTATATCGATGTCGGCTGTTAGCTGAAGCGACATAACACTCGGGAGAAAGCAGCGTCTACGTAGGATTCAGAGAAAATTCGAGACAGGAGGTACCCGTGTACGGGAAAGATCGATTCGCTAACCTTGGCTTATCTCGACGGGTACCGCTAAACGTATATACCAAGCGTCCATCTCGAACTCGCCTCGCGTACATTGTTCGCACTCCATAAGCTGGAAGAAGCGTTGCCAACGATGCTTATCTGTCCGTGGGATATGGCACGCGAGCCACGGGCCTCGACCGCGTCGTTCGGACAGACCGTTAATTCCGTAAATAAGGTAGAAGCGATCGGCGATTCTCGCGACGCGTACAGCTGTCGCGCGCGATAATTCGCGGACACTCGAGATGATAATCGACGACCGGTTGCACGCTTGCACGCGCGCGAACTTTGCGCCCCGGCGGACGTCGCCTGGCCTGTAATTTCTTCGTTATACGCGCGGAGTGGTGCCGCGTTCGCGACGCCTGGACGCGGCGCACGTACTACGTACCTGGAACGGGGGAAACGAAAACGACCGGGAAGAAATAGGAGGCAGAATCGACGAAGGAAGCAGAACGAGAGGCGGTCTTTGGTTCGGCGCGCGTATAAGCGCAGCCGGCATGAAATACGATGAGAGAGTGCCTCGGGTGCGAGACTTATGCTAAGTACACGCACACCAGGACGCCGCGTGTGTATTTAATGCTCGTACTCGTGCCACGGTCCACCGTCCTCGTCTGCCGTCTTCGTCCCGCCACAGGTATCCCCGTGGCTACAATGTCGTGCACGGCCGTGTGCGTGCGTGGTCGCGTGTTTCGCGCGTTTGCGTTCCGCTCGCCACGGCTCCCGCGTTCTACCTGTGCCCGGCCTTTATATGGGATTCTGCGCGCCGCGCTCGACCACGTCGGCCGTCGGATCATCCACCTCGAACACGATGCCACGTTCCTTCGCAGGTCGTGGCAGTTCTCCCGCTCGGCGAATTATCATCGAACTGGTTCACGGCCGCTGAGAATGATTTCGACGTCGTCCGGAATTTTCCTGCCAACTCGTCCCTCGAATATTCGCAAACCGCGGGGTGTACCGAGATTCGTGGGTCGAGCGTAAACGCCGCGACGAGGGACGAATGAAATCGTGGAATTGCGACCGATTCGATCACGTCTGATCGTCGTTCGGGCTCGATTACTCAACATTGCCCTCGACAAAGGTACAAAGGGCTAACGACGTCGGCATTACGGCGATGGCGCACGCGAGCATTTATAAGTCGCCGGGTGGAACAACGCGGAGACCGAGGGTGGTTGGAGATCGTAACGCGGAGAAGCCAGAGGCGACGGTCGTCATAACTCATCTGCATCGTGCCGTCATCGGGTCGGTTTCTCGGCCGATCTACCACGGCTGCGAGCAGCGAGCGCCGGGATATGTATATTCTCCGGGTCGGTAAATAAATTCCGGCGAACCTCGCGATCCCGGCTTAAAGCGCGAATAAACGATAAACTGGACGCGGTGGGATTCTCTCGCGGCGCGATGCCACGGCAATCCGCGATAACTTTCGTCGCTACTGGCCGCCTCGTAATACGGCGGAACTTGTAAGATTAGCTTAATCAAGCGTACACGTATTTAGCGTCCGTGGATCGTCTGTCGATCGGCCGGCGATGAAACGGGGATAACGGACAGGGTGGTTGGGCGACAAGGGGATACGGTGACGCAGGTTAGAGAGACGCGAGGGGATCCGCGAAGGATCTGGTTCTGTCTTTTTGCTCGTCCGCGACAGCCTCATCGCGGCGAGGTCGTCCGAAACAAAGTGGCACATTAGCGTTCCTTACGTGTATTGTTAACGAGCCACGCAAATCGATCCATTCGTTAGCTGGCGGATCAGTCGGCGCGGTAGCTTGTCTCGTCTTTCCATCGCCATATTTTACTCCCATCGGCCGACGATTTGTCTACCGAGCGGCCCGTGTAGCCTGTCTATACGCCAACGGGTTACCTTCGAAAAAGCGGATCGTTTAACGATCGGTTAACGCTGCGCCCCTCGGATACCGGCCGCGAAATCCCGCTATCGATCGATCCTTCCTACGTATTCGTATATTTTATCGCGAGTATCGTCTCTATCCAAAGCGACGTCTCTATCTCTCCGCGAATCTATTAGGATCGGTTCGTCGACCGAGATGCGTGCTCGAACGAGGAGATAGGGCGATACCGGAGGACCGATACCGATCTGAAGATCGTTAACCGCGCGAGGCGCGAAAGCGGCTACGAAAACGGCGCGAGTGGTGTTATAACAAAATCCATAACTGTAACGGACAATGTGATATACTCCGGCGGAGAATTGCGCCATTAGCACTTGGCAGGACATAACGCGTTTGGAAATAGACGATTCCGATGGAAGATACGAGACAATCCGAGGCGTAACGTCCACACCACGCCCTCGAGGATAGGATTCGCAGATGCGCGGTAAGGACGTACACAAGGACACGGGTCGGTCCGAAGCAACGATCCGCGGTGATACGTATGTCGCGAGAGCGTGGGCATCGGCGCGATTCGCTTTGCTCGTCGGCGATGGTACGCCACGCCGCGTACTACCGACTTAATGTCCCATAGAAGCGTTTCCACGGAGCTGTTCCTTTCGCGAAAACGATCGCGTGCCTGCCGTGTGGATCCGGACCGAGTTCGACCGGACGAGAAATCTCGTTTAATCCACGACGATACGGTACGGATCTCGCCGTAAGGCATTCATTAACGTCACCGCTCTGTGCCTATTACTATCGATGCATATTCCTGCAACAATGCCACTAGCCGGGCCTGCATTCCTCCGCGTCCACGTGGGCGAACGTCCACCAGATACGGATCTGTGTTTCATTATCGCATCGCGATAACTGGTCCGACACCGTGCGCGTGTGCGTGTCTCCGTCTCGACGTTATTCGGCATTCTTGACCTATCCAACAAGTGTGGCCACGTTTCCTCATCTCCTCCATCTACATCGTCGCATTAGCCCGGGCTAATGAACGAAACGAGGAAAACGAGGGTCGTCGGGTGAAATCGGTCGATCGGGGATCGTTTCGCGGGACACGAGACGAGAGGAAAGGAGAGACACGTGGGTGTTCCCGGCAGCGTATACGTACGCGTTTTCTCGTCAAAACGGACAGTTCTAGTATCCACTTTGTGGATCGTTTCTGCGAACGTTCGAAACTCGAGACCATATCTGGTTGGCCGCGCGAGAGACAAGAATCTCGTTCCATCCACGCCCAGGTCCACGCTGCCCGTGCATAACATTGTACGCGAGCGTATAAATATCCGCGGAAATTATGATGTACCATAACCGACGACACCGTAGATCAGTCTCGGTCCGTTCTGCTTCACGCGGGAGAAACTATTATCGTAAACTAAGCGGACAAGAATCGAGCCTCTTCCCTTCTACGTTGTCACGTCGAAGTCGACCCATTAACTCCTTCGACGGACTCGTTACGGAGAATTCCCACCGTTTCATACCCCATCCTCGGTATCGCGTCGATCCACATCGATTACCAATTTTCCTCTCTTCCCTTTTCGACCGATGCCACTGGTAATGGCCGGGTTCCGACAAAGTCCAACTCCATCTCCGTCTCGCAAGCGGATCGCGCGTACTCGCGTACGTGAAAATGCCGCGTCGGTATAGGTATAAGTGTGTCAATAGCACCCACGTATAGCACGCATGTTTGGATACTCACGTGGTAGACACGGATGACGTACTCGTCTTGGTAACGTATCTCTCCTCTCTGTCTCTCTTGCTCTCTCCCCTCCGTGTGGCTGGTGAGCTCGCACGACCACACTGGCGTGCACCGAAAGAGGCGGGAGCGCGTACGTGTGTGCGAGCGGCGTGTGCACACACTCGGCCGGTCGTCTCTCTCTCCCTCTTGGTCCCTTGGTCTAAGGCGACTTACGCCTACACGTTGTAGTTGCAGCATCCACACTTAGCCCTCCTCAGTCCAGCGCGTGCCTCCACGCGACCAACCACCACCTCAACCACTGCTCTCTCACTCTCGCGCAGGATCGCGGATAGTCGCCGAGGTAGCCCGAATGTCGAGCGCGCCGCTGACTTCGCGTTGACAGTGCTTTTGGCAGCGCTTAATCTCGCGTCCACGGCTCTCCGTGTCTCGCGTTGCCCGATCGTCGCTCGTCGCTCGTCGTCGTCGTCGTCGTCGTCGTCGTCGTCGTCGCGATCGTGTCGATCGTTCGTCTTCCGTTCCACCTTCCGTCATCGAACGACGTTGCATCGATCGATGAATCGGCGATCGATTCACGGTAACCGAGTCGGTCACGCCCGCCGTCGATACGACGTATACGCGATAACATGTTCGTTTCGTCAGTGATCAGTGACAGTCGTCATCGAGTGAGCTACCGAACGTTTTCGAGACGTTAGTCACGCGAGTGCAACCGAGTGCGTTCGTCGCTTCTGTTCCTCTTCTTCGGGGACGAACGGGAAAGAGAGAAACAGAGCGAGAGAGGGAGAGAGGGGGAGGAAAAGGAAAAGGAAAAAGAAAAAGAAAAGATGCTAGCCGACGGTGATGAAAGTACGGTTTGAGTGAAAGTCGATCGATCGTCTTTACGAACGTTCACGCGCGATATCGTCTCGGCGTGTTTGCTATCCGGATGATCGGCTACCGACATCCATTACAGAGTTCACCGCCTTTGAGTTTTATAGAGATCGAGCAGAGGAATCGATATCGCTGGACATAAATTGCTCGTTATTGCGCGTTCGTTGGCGCTGGATGTTCCGGTAGGACGGGTGAAATCGTCGAAGATCGTACATTCCGTAACAATATCGCGCGGAATCGGCTCCTAGTCCCATCGAGCAGGCGATAAAACGTCGCGACTACGAGGCAGCTCGCTGCCGAATCGACAGTTTATCGATCACGCGATCGAATCTCGCACGGTTTCGCACTTGCCACTCGGTAGAACGGGAAACGAGTCACGCGGATTGGAAATCGGCGAGCGTGGGTCGACACACGGCGCCAACCTGTTGCTCAAGATCACACGCCTCGTAAGATCGGACTCGTTTCCATTTAGAGGGCTCAGCTCGAGTGGCCAGGTATCTTTGGAGGCAAACGATGCCACGATCGACAGCCGGCGACTAATCAAACCGAGACGAGGATCGGAGCAGAGAAATCCTCTTTGGATCGTCGTCTGTGCGTCGTTCCACTGTTTCGGGATATCGGTTTCCAGGTATCGCGGCAACTTTCCGAACGTCATCCATCATTTCCGTCCGTAGATCCTCCATTCCGATTATGTTACTCGGCCCGGGCAGCGTCTCAACGCGGATCAATCGTAATAATCCACCGAGTCACCGTTGATCGAGCCATGAATTTAACGAGTGCGACGGTGCGCGAATAATTACAAACACTCTCGCAATTATTACACCACGCGTGGAGCGTTGCATCGCGGCAACGTATGTCGCAGGGGGACGAGGCGACGCTTGGAACGGTGTAAAGGAACGGCGCGTGAATCGGAAGAAAAATGGATGTGAATCTGAAGATCGGTATTCTGGTGTTGTGCGCCGGCATCGCGCTGTCTCTCGCTGTTTCCTCCACGAAGGAACTTCTCGACTGTCGCGCCAACTTGACCGCGGCGATCAGGAACGACACGACGTTCATGCGGAAGGTGCGTCAGTCGGATTACATTTTCACCGGGAAAATCAAGGACTCGAGGAACGGACAGTTGCACGTGCGCGTTAAGAGGGCGATCAAGGGTGTGCTGAACGCCACCCTGGACCTCGCGTTGAACGACACATGCGGTCATTACATACGTCGCAGCTACACCGGCATCTTCATGGCGCGACGCGACTCCGGGATCGGCGATCTTCGACGCGTGGACAAGATCGTGATGCACTTTGGTCCCGTGCCCCTCACGCTCGCCAATTTGGACAGGCTCAACGCTGCTGTCAGAGGTGAGTGTCTCGTAAACTCGGCTAGGAAAACGCGCGTGAGATACGCACGCGAATGTACGGGCGGCAAAAATGCGCGCGTCTATTGAAATAACGGCAAAGCGACGTTCCGAAGGAAAGAATTCTACGATTCGCTGGATCCTCGCGAAGAATCGGTCGGCGCGCCCCGCGACGTCCTTCGGGCCCCGGTGGTAGCAACGAGACGGTTCGTACGGCGTTTTCGCGTGCCACGAAAATTCGTATCGGTCCGACGTTTATACCTGTTCCCCGTGTTGTCGGAGATTGTTCGGCAAGCGAAGGGCAACCGCGGCGACACAATGCGCGACAAGTATCGGCGCGTTCAAGGTCTGCCGGACACAGTGTCTCGGGACCAGTGGTCGAAGCACGGGAAAAATGTAACGCACCGATCTATTATTAAACCGTTGCGGGACAGAGTGGGTTTTCATCGATAATTTACGACTCGCGTGGCTGCGTTTCGAGTTTATCGACGGAGAAGGTAATGCCGGTTTCGAGTGTCGCGCGACGGAAGACGAAGCGGTGTCCGAGACTATTAGAGAAATTAATGTTGGAATTATAAGATGAGACTGGGAGATATTGGCTGGCCGGTGTAAAGGTTCGAATGATTTATTTAATAAGAAGGGGTTAAACGCGTGGCCGACGCGGAGCGACGATGGTTTTACTCTTTTTCCGAGATCGGCTTACGAGCGAAAGTCTCGACGATGTCACCGACGACGGTGTCCTAGGGACTTTGACGGATAAGAGTGGCGCTGGTTGCCGAGGTAATCGTTCAATCTCGATAACTCGCGATACCGCCCGCCGACAAGGATATCGTTGTTCTCTCTTCGTTCCTCTCTTTTTCCCCGCTGTCATTTGCAAGTCGATCGCGCCTGCTCGCAGAGGGCGCCGTAAAATGTCGCCGATGTTTCTTCGAAAGCCGTCGCGTGTAATTAGGAGCTTTTCTCGGCAGCGCGCCGCGGGCGTAAATTCAAATTGGTCGGAGGCTTGGTTCGCGCCAAACGTTGATCAACCGATACGGAAGCGTTCGGTGGAAATAATGAAAGGGTGCGCAGCCGCTAGGAAAATCGCCACTCTCGTTTCGCGCGGAATGCTCGACAGGATCGATTAACGCGACTGCTCCTTTCCGCGCGTTTTTCTCCATCCCGCTCTTGGCCATTTTTCCACGCCCGAACGCGTCAATCCGGCGCCTTTGCTAATCATACCGTCGTCGTCGCGTTTCTCAAACCGCGCCACTCGAAGTAAGGTGACTCGCCCTCGCTTATAAGGAGTGTCACCTTCCGGCAAGATAAATTCGAGTAACGCTCAATCAACGTTTCTCGAGTGGTAGGTTCGGGACGTTGAGAAAGTGGCCGGGACATTAAGATGTCGCTAATATCCGCGGATCACAGACGGACGATCCGCTACCGAGAATCCTCTCGTTCGGTCCTCCACCGAATCGCGACTTCGATAGGCGACCGCGTTCGCCAAGTTCGGAGAAGTTGCTCATATCTGTCATTACGGTTACGATATTGCCCCTACCATTTCCTCTTTCTCTCCGCGCTATCTCCATCTTCTCCTGGAAGTAGCACCATCCACGTATATTTCTTTTCCCCTATCGTTCCGCGGAATAATCTCCCGGTACGCAGAGATAAATGGCAAAGACATCGCGGATATCCACTGTTCGGATTTTTATCGCGCGATCGGGAAGAACAATGTTTACCATTTTATTTCCACCTGTCGAGCAGTTATCACCGCGCCGAGGTGCCACGGTGACGAATGAAAGCGAGGGTAGGCTAAGTGAGAGTCGTCTCCGCGAGCATTGCGTTTTAACACGCGACGGGAAGAATTTAGAACGCGTCGTTTTTCCTTTTCACTCGCTTTCCAAATCTGCCATATTACTTCTTCTCTATTGCTCCGTCCTCGTCGTCGTCGTCGTCGTCGTCGTTGTCTTTGAATCGCGGAAAAATATTCCCAGATACTTCGATACCTCGAAGTAAGTCGGCGAATAAAGCGTAGATTTAGTAGCGAATCGATTAACCGAGATTCGCGTTGCTCGCGAGCAACGATACCGATAGATAGCCTGTATAATAAACAGCGTCGGTGGTCCCTACAGCAGCGTCGTCCAGCTCCGATTTATCGGTTACTTCCACGGAATCGGCGTGGCAGCGGCACCCTGCGCTCTCGATGCGACAGAGACGGATACGGGATCGGCGCCGCGGCCCTTTTACCGAGCCGATCCCGAGCACACCGTGGGAACCGGCGTCGTCGTGGCGGTCGATTTTTCGCGGTTGCTCCGCGCGCGGAAAATGGCAACCGCTGGCTACCTGCGACACCTGGTCCTCCCGCTGCTCTATAGCGGTCGCCCACGTACCTATGTACGCGGGCACGTATGGCCGCGTCACTTGACGCACGTTTTCAATGCGACAGGCCACGGTATTTCTGCGTGGACTCGGTGGACGCGCGCGCGCCAGCCCTGAAAGTCGATTCGAGCCTCGCGCGAGTTCAGACCCGGCGTACCGAGTCACTCGGGGATCAGCATAATACGCGGACGGCCTACGCGTTTTGCCAAGCTGTGCCAACATCGACACGCCCTACCTATATAACTCGCGGCCCAGGTGTGCCCGATTTCGACGATTTTTCCTCCACCGAGCCCCTCTCGCCCTTCCGCGCCCCGTTCAACCGCCAGGGTTGCAGCTTCTCCCACGCCGCGGGTATTTTCCGCGGCGCTCCGGCTGAAATATACGCCAGGGACACGCGACGTCCTCGTTACGCGGTCGGAACGCGCGTTTTCTATGCGTCCGCGAAACGCAATCGCGCGATCGCAATTTATTATTCCATTGGCGACCGAGTGTTTCGCCGTGGCGAGTTTCATCGGCGCACCGGTGCTCGTAGAAAGTCGGCGCGTTGCACGCTTCGCTTGAAATTTAGAACGGGGAAGCGCGCGAGCGACCTGTCCACGCGGGGAATCGTCGTAGGAAGGAAAAACTCGAGGTTCGTCCGGGTGAGGCGAGGCGAGCGTGCAACGTCGAGGATAGGTCGTGCGAATCGATCGGAATCGGTAGCCGAGGTACGCGGAAATCGCGAAAGAATGCCGGTCACGGAGGCGATCGGTTATTAGAAAGCGAGGGAAACACCCGTGCATTTCGGAGCGCGCGAAATTCGCCGTGAAAGCGGAGGGAAATCCGCGCCTGTCATTCCGCGAATGCCCGCTTTTGCTTTAGCGCGCACGCGACCATCGCGTACCTCCGAGTCGCGGAATCGTACGGATGTATCCGTTGAAACGATCGCCTCGGCGTTCCCAATAACGTTCGTTTAATCGAATGTCCGGATCCCCGTGGCTACCGCTGAATACGCCACGCCGGACGGGGCAACGCGTCGTAAGCGTACACGGTTTCGTGCATAGTCATCCATATATGGGGGTGTAAAGGGGAACAATGGTTTTTTCCCTCTTGCCTCGTCTCGCGCTGTCTCTACGATCGAAAAGAAAGTCGACGATGAATCGTGGATCGGGTTTGCGACTATTGTTAAGACGCCGCGGCTCCATCAATGTCCATACATATACGATTTCAAAACGGTAATTATCTCGGCGCCCACGCGCCGCGCCACCGCCGCGTGTATAAAATGGCCGGCTCGCCGCGGACGATGATTTCCTCGATCGATATCAGGCCGAACGGGAGGACACAGACGGAAGCGAGACGAGCCGATCGTGTCTGCCTGCTTCCGTGACCGGGTTCCGTCAAGCTGTTACCTCGCAAACGCACCGTGAAATTGCCGCGTTGTAGATTATGATATATAGTTTCCGATACCGAGGCGGATAACCGAGTTTCGCACGCGTGAAACGGCTAATTACACGGATCGGCCGCGTAACCGTCCGCATTGTTACAGACACGCGTCGCGTTCTCCGACGCGACACCGACGCGATGCAACTCCGATCGCGCTAATCACGGCGGATCTATCGAAAACACCACCGGCGGGATGTACCAGGCGTATCGTTTCGCCTGTAACGCAAGCGGGACTAGAGTTTCACGCGACTCGAGCGCACGCGTCTTCCAAACGTTCGTCCTCGTGACACGCTTCTCCTTCGAATTACCTCCTCGAGTGCGCACCTTCGACTCGATCGATAAATTTCAATACCGATTCGGATCCGCGGGTAATCCGGCCGGTTAGACGGTTAGAGGCGACAAAGATGCGTGCACGCGCTTCGATTTCTTTCGACAGCCGCGACCACGCGAGGGAAAGCGTATCGGAGCGACGGCGTTGCACGGGCCGCGTAGATCGGTAATTGCAATTTATAACCGCGACTTTTAATGGCGCGTGTCATTTGTCGTTCGGTTGGTACGCTCGTACGCGCATTCGAGATCAAAGACCGCCGTGGTCGCGCGTAAAAATCGGGACCCGTTGCTAATCCGATAATCGAACAATCATCCGTGACAGGGAATAAACGTATTACTTTCACCGGGAAGAAATAGTCCAGCTGTCCGTGCGGGTATAAATATTGTGATTCGAATTTACTCCGGTTGGTCTCCGATCGAGAGATTCCAGAGCAGCGGCTCTCTTTCGCCTAGATTATAGTTCTCTGCTCTCACGGGATCACAGAGATTTTTCCCGCGATACGTCTGTCTTCCTTTGTCGATTTCCAGTCGATAGCTTAATCCCGCGTGTAATGCAAAGCGAAGCGGGATTGGTGGTTGTCGCGCGAGTACGATAATCGAGCTGTTCGCAATTTTCGTGAAAATACGCAATTCTCGACGCGACGCGGCACGACGATGAGACTATCGAGTCGGAAAGATGACCACGGATGCGGGTCTTAATGTATCTGTCACCGCGCGGCTTCGCGAAGAAATAGAGAGAAAGAGCCGGTGCATGTGTACAGAGGCAGATTCTCGGGGGATCAGCGGTTGGGTTGTTGCTCGGTACGATTTACCAGTGTGTTCGTGTTGCTCGTGTCCGAGGTAGGCGGTTGATTGCCAGAGCCGCGGAGCGTGCACCGAGGGCGAGTATTATGCACGCTTTGTAAGGCGAGCCGCTGAAAAATTAGTCGCGGCCTCGCTCCGTTTGGCCAGCTTGTCCATTGGGGGGTAACTTAATACGCGACAGTCGCCGCGTTCCTACGAAATTGAGAAAAAGCGAAGGGAGGGCACTCGCGTCGGGAAGAAAATTAGGGTAATTTCGTTGGGGAAACAGTATTTAAAGTGTGTCCGGTCGGACGTCTTTCTACGACTCGTTTGCATAAGAATCCCCCGCGAAGGATGCACCTTCTCTGCTTTCCTAGAGAAAGACGCTGCTCCGTTCGGCCAGAGGAACCGTTGCTTATCACGCTTAACGCCGTTACACGGAGGGTCGTTCTATCCGGTCCGCTTTGTTCCACGCGCGTTTTCACGATTATTTTCTCAGCCGTGCGCGCACGCACCGGTTTAGACGGCCGACCATTCTCGTTTTCCGTCGTCGCGGGAATAAAAAGAACGGCGATTCCACGCGCTTCCGGATGCGCCGGAGTCACCGTCCTCCCTTCACCTAACCGAGCGATAAAAGCTTTTAACGATGGTACCTCGACCATTCGAGGCACCGTTGAAGAACAAACAGGTCCGTGGAAAGAATTCCTCGTCCCGACACCGCGCGATATCGCGCTAGTCGATTCCGAATCGTTGCCACGATAAATCTCCGATAGTTTGAATTTCCGTGAACCACATTCGGCGCTGTCAGCCCTCGGTGTTATTTACGCTCGAGAATAGTCGTCGAGCAGTCGTCGTGGTCGTGGTCGTCGTTTCTTTTCCATCGAGGAGTGAATTTTTCGACAAAAGGTTTCGATATGGCGCCATAAATAGAAAAGATACGCGTGGTTTCCTGCCGTATGGCCCATGACCGAGGCAGTCCCGGCACCAGGATCAACGAATCGCCCCGAGCCATGGACCCAATCTTCTCCAATTTGCCTGGACTGCAGAAGGACGAGGGGTAACTGGTTTATTCGAGCACCAGAGGCACGCATGCCGATGCTCCACCCTCGAATTCGTCCTAATTAAAAGATTTTACTCCACGTGGATATTTCCAGACTTTCTCACGGCCAGCTGTTCACGCGTCCTACCCCGAAACGGTCAGGCGCCAGTCACCCGGTGAAAAAAGCTCTTGAGACTCCCCTGCCAGCGTTACGCGCGTATTTCCACGATAAGCTTCGCGCACGGTCCTTGTGAAGCTTCGTAGAATTATCGTGGCTCGATTCATTGCTTCCCGTGGATCCGCGTGAAGCGGATGGAGGAATTTTTCTCGCTTCAGCCGTTGATCTTTAGGGAAAAATTTGATCAGCGATTCCTCGCGAATGATCGATTCGATATCCGACGTCGACGAGTACGAAGGAAATTGGACAAAGGCGCGTGTCGGAGTAACGAAGCGACGACTAGGAAATTTCACTTTACTCGTTTCCCTCGGTCCTACGAGATCCCGGCTATTACTTTGCGCGCGTGTCACGGTATTTAGCGGGGTTGCACCAACACGGATTCCTCTTCTTTTCCCGAGCCCCGCGTCAATTAGTCTCTCAACGCGAGCAAGCTCGCCGGCGTTCGCTCGGCTACTATTCTTTTTCTTGCCACGAACGCCTTCCATGGTCCGCCGCTCGCTTTCTTTCTCTGCCTCGAGCTGCCACAGCGGCTCGTGTTTTATTTCAAGCGCCCCTTTATCTTCCACGGTGCACGGTGTTGCTGGCTCACCGTCGCACGACGGACCTTTCTCGTTTTTCCAGTCACCTTCCAACCCGCGCAGGCTACCGATCCTTCGTTCGCTGCGGTCCAAGATCGGTGATTACGCGCATCCGCGATTCCTCAACCCGGTCGACCGAAGGTCGAGCAGCCGTAACCTCACCCACTCGTCCGACGCCTCTCCGACTGCTCGTAAAGACGTTATTGCTATTATTATTATTATTGCCGTCATTATCGATATTATTGTCTCACCTGGAACGTAGCCTCGTGCCGCACGATCTACGAGAGGGAGAATTCGTGCCTCTCGCGGGACGCCGATTGGCCCGATACTTCTCCTTCTCCCTTTTCCCATGCTCTCCTCTCGTTTCGCGGTCACGAGATATTACCTGGACGCGATCTAATTATCGGGACGGACTCTGACCGCGAGCCTCGCTGCCGTATCGCGACCCCTCGCAAGCTCTCGTGGCTCTCGTGGCTCTCGGTCTGCCAGGGCAATTTAATTCCCCCGTTGCAAACGATTCCTCCGCGTCCCGGATGGGGCAAAGAGTAGAGGCGGTCACGGAAAAATACGTCGTGAGTTACGATTGAACGGTTTGCCGTTGTTGTTGCTCACGGATCCGTACGTCCTTTTGCTCGTCGTGGTCGATCGGCGAGAACGATCCGTCGTTATTTACGAGCTCGAGTACCGAACGACCTTCCTATCGTTGCCACGATTTCGATCCAGAGTTCCCGCTGCGGCTTTCGGACACCGCGGAGCGGCAATTAGACAGATCGGAATCTCGTTTTCGCGGCAAGGATCGTTAAGGATGCAACGATGCCCCGGCTACCGCCCGAGGGAGGTGGCCAACAGCGGCTTTAACGACGATTTTGATGAATTTAGTCGGATTTAATTAGGAGGCGCGTATTTTCGTGCCCCGTTACTTAAGCCGGCCCCGTCCGCCGCGTCGGAGGACCTTAAGAATCGAGTTTTGCATGCCTCGAGGACAAAGCCATAAAATACCAAGCGTAACAGCTTTCAATTACAGGTCCCCGTGCGCGTATGAGCCGCGTATACCGAGGCACCGCTCGTCTCGCCTGTCGGGGGGGACCAGGGAAAAAACGGGCAAAGGGCGGAAGGGGAAAAAAGGAATAGCGAGCGAAGAATTCCGCGGGTCCCCTTGAAATTGCTTCGTCCACCGTCAAGTATTTGGTCCTTGGTACGTGACTAGCACCGATTAATGACGAATCGTATGGTAATCGACCACCGCTCCGACACCGACCAACCCCTCCATTATCACGCGTGATCCGAGCCCTCGAGAGATACGTGCACCTCGCATCGGTTCCTTCTCTTTTTCCAATTTTCGCCTATGTCCGTGGGATATGTACGTATGCATGTATACACGCATACGCGCGTGTATGCAAGTGCGTAGACGTAACCGTAACCGGTGATCTTCTTACGGTACCACGCGACGAACTATCGCGACCGACTATCTAGGACGACGTAATTGATAAAGAAATTTATCCCGACAGACGTAACGAGCGCGTATAAAGAGACGTAAATAGGCAATTTCGCGCGCGGACGAGCCTCGATCGTCCAACGCTTCGTCCCGTCCTCATCCTCGAACAGTCGAACGTCGCGAATTTCGCAAGGCTGTAACTACGCGACGAAGGAAACACCGCTCGGATGATTGGAAGTTGGCGCGTGATTATCGCGTGATGGATCGCCGCTCGCGGCCATCCGGCAATTTTTCTCGGAATAGACGAAGATATTACACCGTGTGTAGCGGTGGCCGAGGGTGATTGGCGTCACCAAGGTTGCCGTAAAGGCGCTGCCTCGGAAACGTTCGCGAGAGGGATGGAAAAAGAAAGCCGCGAGTGACGGGTCGTATGGTAATTGGCGATTCATCACGCGGCGACAAGCCGCGCGCAGTCCTCTGCTCACCGTGTTAGCCACTCGCGGAGACACGAGACGGTCCGGGGACCGTCCGGGGACCGTCCGGGGACCGTCCGGGGACTGTCCGTGGCCGGGGAGAAGCCCTCGGAGCACACTCGGCCGACGAAAACGTTTGATGAAGATAAAACGGCGAAAAAAGAAGGCGGCGGAGGTTGTTTTTGGTCGATGTTTACCTCGGGACATGACTCGCCGTTCCTTTTGCAACGTCGTAATTATTTCGTAATTACACGTTCATTATGCGCGGCAAAGAGCCGGAATGGACCGTCGAATTATGCGCGAAAACAGAGTTATACACCGCGCAGGACGGCAGATCGTTTTGCCGGTACTCGTTAAGCATTTTCGAATGGCTAGAAATCGCGGCGGAGGATCGATCGATCCTTGGTGAACCGTGGAAGAGCCGCTCGCTCGACCTTCTCGCTCGTGTTTGCCTTTGACACGCGTCGTTCTTTTTCACCGGGAACAAACCAAACAGTGGGTGGAATGTCATAGACACGTTCGAGACTCCTCCTCGGCCGAACTTGGAGTGGGTGGAATGCCGTGGATGCGCTCCGCTCTCTCCCGCGCTGATCTCTCTCTCTCTCTCTCTCTTCGCCTTGTCTCTTTCGGCGGTTCCTATAGCTGGAAGAACCAGTTTTTGTTTTCTCGAGAAAATTAAAATTCCTCTCTCCGGAATATAAAAAAGCGGCGGTTTTCATCTCGTACGATCAAGATGCGACGTTTCCACGGCCTTTCTCTTTGTCGTCCGAAAGTTGCGGAGTACGAAAATGTGGATCCAGGCCCGAAAGGTCGGTTTCGCTTCTCCAACGCGTCCTCTCTATGCGCGATAGGCATTGGCGTAGCCCCGATTCGGCTAACCCGCGAGCCTCCGCCTCGCCTAGAGACCTCTAACGCGCGGACGTTTCTCGATCGCAGATGAAAGATAACGGCGGCTGAACGCGGAAGGATTTATCGATCCTCGAGTACACGCGTTCCCGGTCCCCGGGGCTATTATAAATTTTTCGATCAAACGACGGTCCACGAAACTCTCCGTGGCTCCGATGAAATCTGATGCAGCGCGAAATGCGGCGATCACGGGAACGGGAAACCCGAGTCGTTTGACGATGGTTTAGTTATCTGATGGGGGAGGGCGCGGCGAATAAAAGAATCCTACTTACGCCACTGATAAATCATTTCCATATAAGGCCGGTGGAAGCGCCGTACGCGTTACAGATTCGAATTAAAAGCTTGCTTCTTAAAGGTAACCCGAGCTCACGGGCACTCGGTTCGAAGTGGAAGCCGCAGCCGCTGCCGCGACTCGTGCTCGTCCCTCGAATCCCGAATGAGATATAAAACGTATACCTAATCGGATTCACAACTCGGCAGGATCAGTCGAACCGACCGCGCGAGACGATTAAGTGGCTCGCTGATAAGCGGCCCTTACCAATCAGCTTTGCCTATATCTCGAGATAAGCTAATCGGCGGTCCTTTTACTCCGGCTAAACGTTTCCTCTGTCCGAGACCCTACCACCGATACCGGTTGTCGCGACTTATACACGCGTGTTGACATACGCACGGATCCAGTGGATCCCGCGTTTGCGCCGATTCCTTCCACGATCGAGCATACCCGCCTTCTCCGAGCGAAACGCCATTGCGATACCGCGTGAGAACCCACCGTTCGCCAGCGAACGTCTTCCGATAGCGTCGCGTGGTACGTCGGTGCGTAGGGTGCGTGGTATGCCAAGGATTTCAGGAAGTTCCGGCGTACGTGAGAATCTTTCACGCGATCCACGATTTTCGAGTGACTCGTTGGGTAATACGAACAGGCACGAACAGGAATGTACAAATACGAAGGTATGCGGCGCGAATGGGGCAAGAAGCGAACCACGCGAGTAAGTTGTTTCCGTCGGGCTTGAAAACAGTATCGACTCGAAGCACTGTTGAATGACCAGCTCTTCACTCTTAGTCACTGAAAGGACCTAGTCGATAAAGACAGCCCAACGTCCCCCCCCCCCCCCCCCCCCCAGAAAAAGTAAAGATGTATAAGCATCCCCGAAGACTGTACAAAGTTAGTTCTTATTCCTCTCCGTCGATACACAGGTATTGCATTTTCCGACATAGCCTCGTTGCAGAACCAGAAGCGTTGTTGGAACCCGGATTTCAATATACAACACGGGTTCTAGCAACAAGACTAATAATAATAGTCGGCGGAGAGGAAAAGACAAAATTGCAACTGAAACTGCAACTGACTGAACTGACTACTGAACTGAAAACTCTACTGAAACTGACTTTTCGCAAATTTTGTGGGTACTTATATAATGTTAGTTTTTGGGTGGGTGAGGATGACCATTGGTCCTTAGCGAAAGTGGGAACGAGTCAATTGTTTTCCGACTCTGAAATTGGTGTGCGTTTATCAGCCAGGTCCTTCTAGTGACTAAGGGCCAACGAATCGTTAGTCATCCAACAGCGTTGCGAAATATATTACAAAAGATTAATCGGTCTATAACGTTCCGAATCCGGGTTGCAACAGCACTTTGAAAACTCGATTCGCGTCTCGGTACGATGGTCACCGCTTCGTCTCCGTTTTCAAATACGTTCGAGTTTGCGAATTTCCGCGACGAGGTTTGCAACAATCGTGCTTGCCGAAAACCAATCGGGAGTACTTACGGCACATTTACGGAGGCTAGTTAGTCGAGGCGTTCTTTATTCTTCGTTTATCGTCTGCCACGTAAGAGGTTGCGAGTAATTTATGAAATATAAATCCAAGCGAAACCAACCCCCGACAAATTTAACCACACCCCACCACGCCTTCTCGCGTGGTGGTTGTGGCTTCGTCTGCCCCCTAACCCCTGGTTTCTCTTTTTTCGCCTCTTTTCCCCCGTTTGATCGTCCGGCAATTTTCTGTGTCCACGCCGATATAATAACAGACCTTTCTTTTGCCACGTTCACGGTCTCCTTTCGCCTCCGTCTCGACCCTTTATTTCCCCGTCTCCGTTCGCGTCCTCGAGTTTCTGTGCCAGCAGGGTCATTAAAATGGCGGACTCTCGCAGTCGGTGGACGTAGCGACGTCGAAAAGGAAACCGAGGGATCGACCGCTGCTGGAACGCGTAGCGCCTAACCGAGTCATTTGTCCGGTGAATCGATTTTCGGTTCTCGGGGCCCTTCCACCGCTTCGCTCTGCGCCACGTTTGCGTTCGAGCGGGCCCTTCCCTCCGCTTCTTGCTTCGCTGATTGCCCGCGCACGACTCTCAGCCCGGACATCGACTATGCGTGCAACTCTGGCGTTCGATTTTTACGATTACGTCGCGCCGATTCCGCTCCTCCCTGCCAATCCCGTGTCCTCTGCGGTTAGCCTTTTATTAGGTGTTCGAATGGCGAATTAATAACAGCCGTTTTCGAATTCGTAATTATTTTCTGCGGTCGGGAAGAATCGAGCCTGGGTGGCGGCGCCTTCTTCGTAGGAACGGTCATTAATTATTATACCGGACAGAAGAAGGGAGGCGCAGCAGAAGTAGGAGTGGGTGGAGAAGGATGGACGGTCGAAGGTGAATAGGAACGAAAAATAAGCGCGCGGATGTAACGGACGGCCGTAAAAATATGCGAGGACAGAGATTTCGTATTAGGACCTTTTGGGTGCCTGGCCACGAAGCTCTTCCGTGCCCGCGATTGACGACCGTGACGTCGGGACGACGCGTGATCGAGGAATCGTTGGTGTCGGCGTGGTACCGTTGGGAAATAATTGATCGTTTCACGGCCCGCCGCGGAGGATCCAGGAAGATGTTTTTATTTCCTACGCCACCCTTTTCTAGCGAATATCCGGGATCGCGGTCCGACAAAAGGCACTCGGAGGCTGATATTTTGACAGACGTAATTATACGGTTGGACCAGCGGCCATCGTATTCGATTCTCCGCTTGGTCCACGCGTCGATCGGCTCTTTTAACGCGCAGCCACGAACAGCTAATCCCGTTAACGGAATATCTTGGCTGTTCGCGTCAGATTGGCCGCATTGTACGAAATAACAACTCCCATTGTCGAGGATCGGAGGATGCGTCCCTAAACGCCGACTATCGATCTAGCTGTCACTCCGAGCGGAATAGGGCGCGCGTGGATCGCGAGTTTACGCGGCGTGTTGGCAGCGTCGGCGAGAAGTGGAACGCGCGGTATCTCGATTCTCCGGTGAACCGATGGTGCGACAGGTGAATATACAGATTACAAATAGTCGGCAACGAAGTTATCGACGAATCTGACATTCACGGTGGCCAACGGTATCGCCGAAAACCATCGACAAGAGGACCCACCTCCCTTTCATGAAGAGATCAGACGAAACCAGTTGACCGAACCGAAGCGAAGCGAAGCGAAGTGAATCACGATCGGCGCGCATTTCTTTCTCCCCCTGTCTTCCCCATACCCTTTCTCCGTCTCTCTCTTTCTCTCCCTGTTTCAATCCGTGTTTACCGATACGTCCGTTCGATTTATATTCGAGTAGGCCTCTTTCGGGGCTGTTGGAGTACATTGATTAACGACGATAACGCGTCGAGCTACTTAAGCCGCGGCGACTCGCTGCTCTTATTTGCCCGGCCGTCGATGGAATAATGGAAAACGAGAGTCGGTGGACGGTGATCTCGTTAACCGAATCGAATGATGAATTCGAACGTCGAGCAGCGCGCCGGATACCGTGGCTACTATTTACATCGTGACGAAAGACGAAATATCGGATACGGGGAGGAGGAACGGAGGATTTATCACGAGAGAAAGGAGCACAAAAACCGCGGGGGAATGTTTTAACGGGGGACACTTTAAACGAGGAACAGGATCGCTTTTAGCCTTATCGTTCTAATAGGACACGTAAGGCGGTCGTTTAACGCTCGAAGGCCGAAAGTTTCGAGATAAGCGAGCCGGAGGATAAGGAATTCGTGTTCGCCGTGAATTTTTGAATAATTATCGCGCGCTCGTTCGCTCAACGAGGGGGCAACGACGCGACGCGAAAAGAGCAGGCGGGACGACGCCGTTAAAGTTCGATGGAAACATCTCGGTTGCTCCGGGTTCGTTTCGTGGTTCGTTCCCCATTCGCGTGGCCGGTCTTTTTCTTCCTTCCCCTGCTCGGCCGATAACGACGTGCTTTTCGACGACTCATTTCGCCGTGACGATACGCGAAGAAGAGAGGGGACAAAGGACGCGGACAGCCACCAAGGACGAGCGAGGTCCTTTACACGTGGAACGGGACAATCTGCCCCGTATGCAAATGCAATTTCGTGGCTCGCGAAGGTGCGCGCACGTCCCTTACGATTGGCAATATTTCGGGTGTAAGAAATGAGAGGCAATCTATATGTAAGTAAGGCCCAGAAACTATAACGGCGAGAGCGCATCTGCGGGCTCCCTTTTCTCTTCTCCGGTGGAAAGATATGGAAAGGAGCGAGAGGCAGGCATCGGGAGATAAGATCTCGGAGGGATCGGTAGCCGGCAGAAGCACGGATATAGATCATACTAATGGCACTCGGAGCGGCTCGCAACGCGCGCTCTATGTACCACGGAGAACGCGTCGATCGTTATCGATCGGACGCCATTCCTACTCGCGATCCACCCTCGTCGCGAGCGTCGAGACCGCGTCGTATTTAGATCCAGCCCTCGATTGTCCTTTTCGATATCTCCGATCGATTCGTAGCCGAGCTTCCGCGCGTTCCCTAATGCTATCCGACAAATGCGATTACGGGTACGCGAATAGGCCGATTTCGCGGGATTTTTCAGATCGGCCGCGCGATGGCGCCATAATCGGTCCGTTCTTTTCGACGTCGTGGTCGACGCAAAAGGACGAATGGTTCGGCGGCGCGATAATGGCGGACGGCGGATCGGGCGACGTAATTGCCGGTGTTGGGCGGCATTCGATTATGACATTACCGTTCATTTGTTACGACTGTCGTTAAGACCGGACCTCCGACCTCGACGAGGCGTCGAAGGGGCCGGATCGATCAACTTCGATACCCGTGGAGGATTCCAGCGTGCCAATGCCTCCTCCCTTCGTGCGGCCAACTCGGCGCGGGGTGCGAGGACCCGCTCGAGGGAGGCCGTAACAAATCTCGAAACAAACAGTCGCCGCTAGATTCGCCATTTAAAATCACAGCGTGAACCACCCTGTGACCCGTTCGCTGGCCCTTAATTTGGAAATATGTCGAGCGATTAGAGCTCTCAGAGGGGGGTGGCTGTGTGCCATTCGACGTACACCCCCGACCCAGCCCCCGACCCACCCCGTCCGCTTCCCGGAACGGTAATTTATACGTCTCGGGATTTTGCCCTTTAAACGCGAGCTTAATAATAGACTAAACTGCTTGTTAACCTTAATTAGCCGTAAATCAACCGGCTAACTCGTAACCCCCTCGTGATCCTCGAACAGGATCAACAGCCACGCGTGCAATCTCGACGCGATCGCTCGGAGGGGAAAACGAAGGAAAGCGACGAAATATTTCGCGCGACGACCATAACAGCGGCGCACGGTGTACAGTGTCGTTGGTCCATGTCGTAGAAAATTTTTGCTTCGTTTTCTCTTCGATTATGGCGGAATCTGGGACGCAGGAGGTAGGATTTCAACGATCTTGCTTGACCAGAAAGTGCAACACAATTATGGGTCGATGACCGTATTATTCATGGGCTGTCTCACAGCCGCGGACCTGTAGTTAACTTATCTCATCTACATAACCTCTTCCCCGGCACCTCGTTCGAAAATTTCACTCGCGGGGATCAAAAACGCGCGCGCGCGTCCATTCAGCGCTATCGCGCTTCGCGACGTTACACGCTCGTCGGAAGTCGCGAAGGCTTTATTTGCACGCGCGATCCTCGAGATGCCCGTTGCACGCGCGCGAGCGCTCCACGACATTTACGCTTCCACGCGAATCTTTCGTCAAAGGCAAATACTATAAATCCGCTGTTTGTCGGAGTTGATCGCCTGGACGCGAAAACAAACAAAACCGTTAATTGCGCGCGCAAAGTGAAAGCAACGCGATAAGAATGCAAGCTCGCGCGTCCACGGCGCGAGGTATACGGCGACGTTAAAATTAATACTCCAATAACGCGATCGGATTTTTAACGCTTCTAACGTTACCCTGGTTATCCGCACGTAATTACTCTCCGGCTTTTTGCTCTCTTATCAGTCTCGATTATTACATCGTTATACCCTCCCGCCTGGCGTTTATTCAGGTTTGCGCTCGTGTGATCGGAAAACGGGTCAGTGTAAGGCGAAAGAAAGACAACGTCCATTTGCATACCCTAATCGCCGACTAATCGACTCCAAAAATAACAAATTACTCCGCATTCCCTCCTCGATCATTTGCATACGCGCAGCACCGCGCGAGATTACTCGCGAGTGCGTGTGTCGAAAATTCCCTGCCACTTTTTCCCTCGCTGTTCCGTTGTAATAATATATTATCCTTGCGACGCCGTGGCGGCAGTCTTGAACACCCGAACCGTACACAGTGTGTCGCAAGAACAGGTATCGTGAAAGAAAGGGAAAAAGGAAAATTCACCGGATTCCGTACTCGGTTCCGAAATTACGTACGCGAAACGGCAAGCTGCGTAAATATTTCACTCGCGCTTCATTCCGCCCAGCGTTCTAATAACGGAAACACCGTCGGCAAGCCGATATTTCTCGGATACAGCTCGGTCTCTAGGCTGAACTGCACCATCACGATCCAACCCCATCGAGCATCCCGGTATATCGTGGTTCGATCGCGAAATTAGAATCGTAAGGTATCCGAAGCGACGCGCGTTTCCCGGGGGCACGTTCGATTCACGGCGTAAGCGGGTGCCATAATAAAATATTCTAAACGCGATCGCGATGGGTGGCGCAAACGAGAAAAGGTCAATCGCGCGCCTATTCCCCGACCCGGCTCTTGCACGGCGACGCCGAGCATCGCGATGAATTACGAGTCGCGTCCGACGCGGCGCTCTCTCGTCGTACGTCAGCCAGCAGCGTCTAGTTAGCTTATCGCGTCTACGCGCGGGGTCCTGCGGATCGCGATAAATCCCGACGTATTCGAACGTGGCACCGGAACAGGTATAGCAACGGGCGCAGCAACGAGTATTACAGCAACGGGTACAGCAATGGGTACCGCGATGCGATCGTGCGGCACGCCATAAATGCCCGGTGGAGGTCGACGGATGAAGAACCGACGTCGGCGCCAGCCGGCTATTACGAGTTATCCGCGAGCGTGTTAGCGGCAGCAACGAGAAGCCGGCCGTTGCTGCTGGCCCTTTTTACGCGGAACGCGCGCGCCCCCTTGATTACGTATCGCGTCGCGCGTTATTACACGCTTCCACGTAACTATAAAGGCGCGATTGCGCGCGTAACCGGGACTTTAAATACGCATCGGGGGCAGGTAAGAGCTGCGCCGCCGCGGGGAAATTGCGAGGAACACGGCGCGCGCGGATCCTCGCGATCCTACCGTTCGCGCGCGCCGCGTTCGCGTTTGGCACGGTTCGTTGCGGCAACGCGGGCTCGCGAGCGCGGTTTCCGCGTAATTGATAGGAGAACGGTAACCGGCACGCGGTGAACCATCCGATACGGTGGCTTTAAACGAAAGCGATTGCAAGGGTGCAAGCGGAATGAAGACAGCGCGGCGAACGAGCGACCGCTTTGGCGGCTCGCTGGAGGAACGCCTGGGAGGAAATACAATTATATTGCGGCGTTAAACCACCGCGTGGAATTCGTTTTGTCGCTTCTAATCCCCCGTGGAAATTTACGAGCCACGACGCGCCTGTCGCGTGCGACTCGCCCCTCGCGGATGACCCTCCTTAACGCGAAACCTGGCAAACGGACGAAAGGGAATTTCATGTCCCATTACCGTGCTAGGGAGGACGCTGCCGTGTTCGGATCGACGCCGCGGTATTTCCAACAGCGTCGTTAAAGTTGCGCGCGGAGATGATAATCGAATACCGATCGCTCGAGAAGTAACGCTGCGATCGATAACGCCCGTGTATAACGAGCAAACTCTTCGTTCCCGATTAATCCGCGAGCGATAGTAGTCGCACGGCTCGGGCGACTTGCCGAGATGAATATTTAAAGAGGAATTGCCAGAAGGACGCGACGCGGCGGAGAAACTCGATCGTGGGAAGCGTGGTAACCGTGATGCGAAATAAGACGCAACATCCACGAGCGCGTGTATAGCGATTTTCCTTCGCGCGCGAGAAAATCCAGGCGTCCTCGATGTCACCACGCGTCTGGATGAAGGTACCGTTATCTTAAACTTGACATATCAACGAGTATCGATCTTTGAAATGTTATCAAACGGCGACTGAAGGGCGCCCCTCGAGTGCAAAGGGTTAAGATTTAAAAGAGCACCAGTTTCATTGCCTCCCGATATTCTTAGATACCAACTCGAAAATAGCCTGTCCTTACGATCGTGTTACGAACCTTAGAAATACCGACCTCACGGTTCATTTAGGATAATCCATATGCTCCTCGTAACACTCGAGGTTAGCGGACGAAGGAGACGTCGCGACGTGGCCGTAACTCGTCCAGCTGGACCACGTCGAGCGATCCGATTGTGCGTCTTTAATAGAAGTAATTAGACCGATCGTGCGTATTGGATCGTTGGAAAGAAGCGACGAGTACACGAGCGTTGGCTAATTATCGACCGGTCTCATGCCCAAAGGGTACTCGTCCATCGAAGACGTTTCCACTCTCGCCGGCTTCCGCTTCGTAACGATAGCAAAACCCGTACACGATCCTCGCGTTACACGCTCTCGTTGCTCGCCTGCGTGCATGCGCTAGCTTTCGGGATTAGTCCGTTTCGATATTAGACAGCTCGTTACTCGGTTGCCTCGCGCCGGCCACACAATTAGGACGGCGTACACGGCTGATTGGGTCCGTTGGAAAAATCCGGTAATACGGTCGCTCGACTAATTAATTACCCACTTAACTTCGTCCCTCGGGCCCGGTCTTACGACTTTTATCGCGTGCCTTTCTCGGATGGTACAATGGTAAATAAGGCGATCGTTCCTTTCGAAGAGAAACACCGGCGGTGGTGCGGTGGTAGCAACGGTTCCCTCGACGATCAAACGGAAGGTCCGCTTTGGAAACGCGCAAAGTTCGGCTCGCGCGTCTTGATCTTATTGTCTTGGGTTAATTATGAAACGCCGCGGCCGCGGATGCGGGTATCCCCCGGTGCACGGATTTTTAAACGGTGGAGCTGGTCGCACGAAAAAGGGACATAAAGATAACGCGACACCCGGGCGTTTCTTTGATTCGTCGAAGGAGTCGTTAACGCGACCCAACCCCGGGCCCGAAGATCGCTCTTAAAAATTCTCACCGGCGATTATCATGCGTTTATCGCGCGCGATCGCGTCCGAGTTGCTCGCCGCGGCTCGGCGACAACATAATCGCCGCGATAACCGAGATATTCCGACGGAATTGCCCGTTTCGCGATTAACGGATATATCTACGTCCAGAGCCGATCTCCTCGCCCCGGCCCTCGGCGTCCTCCGGGCCGCTTGTTTATTCGCCACGGGAGAAAAATCGTTCGAAATTCCGCGCCACGCGTATATTTAACCGGGCATAAATCTCTCGGCCGGTAGGCAGAACTTTCGTATAATTCCCTCGTTCACGGTTCGGTTTCCAACTACGCGCTGCCCGGGCCCCATTTATCTACTCGTTAGTAAGCGCTGCGTTTCCGTTGCGTACCGTTAACCACTCTCGGCTATTATGAATTTTATAAAATGTATCGGCGAGCGTGTCGCAGCGTCGAATTCGTCGCGATAGCCGAAACGCGCCGGGCGATACGGACGCGCGCGGACGGTGCCTGTATGCAAATGCGGGGCCGCAATTAACCGGCAGACAAGGCGAGAGGAACGCCACCGGGATGGACGGAAAGCGGGATCCGTTCGCGGAATTTATCGCGTCGAATATTTTTTTCATCGGCCCGTCGCCGCCATGCTTCGTGGTTTCGCTTTTTCTCGTCTGTCGCGAAAATCGTCGTCGAAGAAACGGCTCTGCTAGGCGCGTTCGTTAACATGGGCAAAAAGCTAGAAGCGGGTACGACGCGCGAGGTGCGACTGGAAGGTGCGAAGAGAAAGAGAAGGACGAGTGTTTCGTAGATCGGCGTCGAGCTGCCATGAAAATTAACGCAGCTTAGCCCCGGAGTGATTAAAACGGCAACGAAACGGCTCGATATGTAAATGTATGATAATGCGCGACGCTCGAGCGTACGCGATAATCGGCGATAATTTATTACAGTTTTTCAGACGTTTTAAAATCGTCCTCGCGATGACCGCTTCTTTCGTCTCGAACACGCGGCGAAATCGCTCTTTACCGGTCCTCCACGAACGTTCGTCCGTGCTAGTAGGCAAAGGTTAACGTTCCTACTTCGATAACCTAAATAGGAGGCTGTCGTGGTCGGTTCGGCGCGTTTTAATTGAAATATCAAACCGCGGTGCGAAGACGGTAAACGCGCGGGCGACGGCGCGGAACACCGTTCGGATGCGCATCAATTATGAATAGCTACGGGAACGATGCAACGTGGATGCGTCCAATTACGCCGCGATTGTCTTTACACGCGCGAGGTGCGCTCGCGCGAGCTGCGGGGAGGGGGAACACGCGTATACAGCCTGTTAAATGACTGTGTTATTATCGTGGCAGTAATTACGAACGCTCGCAGAAGTCACGGAGAACCTGCCGATGGTCGCGTGTAATTAAGATCCGACTTGTCAGAGGTCCTCGCTCGTTTCTCGTTCCCTTCTACGCGCGCACAAACGCGCCGCTAACGCGCCATCCTTTCACGTTCCACGCGTGCTTGCTCGCTCCTTCCACGATTACGGTTCACCCACCGCGGCATTGCGGCACGTTGCTTAATCCATTCTTCCAGTCCGGATTCCCCGAGTTCGTACACCTCGATTTCCCCGAGCTACTCTCCAGCCAACCGACGTCGAAGCGTGGGTGTGCTCCATCCATGTCGATATTCCTCTTCAAAAGTCGTCCATCTTTTACGCGGTATCTCGAAAGTATTCCTCTTATCGTCCTCCAAATCGTCCTCGCGATTCGGCTCGTATCGGGAATTATATGTATCGGGATTACGGGTTCCAATAGTAAAATAACCACGATATATATATTCTCTTATAAGTCTTTTATTTCAGGAAGGTATATGTTTCTTCTAACCGACTCCCGAGTGTCAAGAGGGTACGCGATACGGTTCGCCCAAACCCCCAACTCCCATCGTATGTTCATATAAAACGTTCCTTCTAAGACTAGGACTTACGAACTATTTATTTCTACCTTATATCCCAGATTGATTTTTCCCTATAGCTCAACTTATCTGTTAGTCCTTGAAATACCATTTCGGCGAGATTATTCCTCATCCGGAAAAGCCATATCGTCGACCTCGTACCCAGGTAAAGCACGATGACACCTCGAAGCTCGGCCATCGTATACGCCAAGTACCTGGAGTATGGGGGGCAATAATTTAGTTCGTTTTTCCGTTTGTAGCCCCTGACCTTATACCTCTAATTCGGAAACTCAGTCCGACTACAAATTACATAGTCTTACCAAGGGTCTACGTAAAGGTTAGACCTGTTAGCTCGTGGAATATAAAAACACGCGATAGCAAGATAGAAACATAGTCCACTTAGTATTTCTAGCT
Source organism: Eufriesea mexicana (assembly GCF_001483705.2). Taxonomy (NCBI): domain Eukaryota; kingdom Metazoa; phylum Arthropoda; class Insecta; order Hymenoptera; family Apidae; genus Eufriesea; species Eufriesea mexicana. Next base: position 1,241,567 of record NW_016908212.1, on the reverse strand, counting down.
AATCGTCGTCAAGCAAGAACGATCTAGCGACGATATATATTATCTTTACAACCTATTTCCCGATCCTCCATCTTCCACGATCGATTCTTGGTCCCCCTCCAGGGTACCGTACCGCATCGTCGATCAGCCATCCGTACAAAGCGGTTCTCCTCCAGTCGAGTCGCGATCACGTAGTAGCATTATGCGAGCATCATCGGAATTATGTCGATATTAGCATACCGTTGCACGCGGATCGCGACGTCACGCCGTGACTTTGCGGCTTCGTCGACGGAGGGTGGCGTGGCACGGGCCTGCAACCACCTTTAACCTGCCGCGGATGCGAATGTACCAGTTGTCCGTGCTGCCACTACCGATCCGCACCGATTTCGTCCGAACCTTCCTCTGCTCCTCCTACCAATCCTTTGCTTTCCCCACCTGAGATGCCCGACGGCCACGCCAACCACGCTCTACCTACCACGGTGGCAACTACCACGCTTACTTCGGCTCGCTTAACGCTGCGGTCGCAGCTTCCATTTGTATCTGATCTGTTACAGATACCGAACGCTGCTTACACGCGCTCCACACGCTTGACTCACGGCCCACCCGACGATCTCGTTTCTCCTCCATCTTCTCGCTCCTTCCCGACAACGTCCGCGTTCCCTCGCGTTTCTATTTCGTCCACGGGCCCTGTCGTTTGACGATCCATGGTGCATTCGTACATGCACGTAGCACGATAAATCGGTAGTAAACACGGCGATGTTAACGCGTCGTGTGCCTAAATTCTCGCGAATTAGCAACGAAGAGGATCGTGTCCATCTCGCGATAGACGATTCAAATAGATTCGACGCTGAAACGTTTTCTACCGACGAATCGGGTCCAGGAATAGCCGAGACCAGTTAATCCTCTTCGCGATCGAGAATCTTGGACGGCTGCGAATTCCGATCTATCGATGTTATCGTTGCATCGGCGGCGAGGGTCGAAGA
>NW_016908212.1:1219875-1240555 GCF_001483705.2 Eufriesea mexicana | reverse complement strand
AAGATCGGTCGAAGAAAGCAGGAAGCGGGACGCCCCGCTCGATGCGTCTTCGTCGAGGGATTCGAAAGGTAGGAATTATTGCGAATGGAATGCGACTGGACGGGCAGACCGCGAATGCAAATAGAGGGACGTCGGTGAACCGCTTGCAGGAGAGACGTTTCTGCGCTTCGCGACACAGAAGTAGACTATCGTTTCGTGACCGAGTGACTGTTTACTCGCCAGGCGAGTTCGTGGTTAAACACTTTGGTAATGGCGAAGCATTAATGCGCGTTATACCGGCAAATGTCCGTCAACGACACCGAGCGGAGCGCGTTGAACGGCGACGAGACGCGCGACTCGCTTACGACGTAATCGTGACCGAGCAGGGGAATTCCACTTCCATAAATTTCTCCCCGTGGTTATCGGCCGTGTCGACCAGCGAACAATGCTCGCACTACCTTCCCGTACCTCCTCGTTCAACGATCCGCGATTTTTCCCCGATGCCAGCGGTGCCGGGTACACCGATGGCTCGTACGCGTCGAAGCGTGGTTGACGACTCAATGACGAACTCGATTGATGTCTCAATAGGGATGCTCGTGTCGGGATTGCGGCGTTCAAAACGTCCGTAGGAACGTTTCGAGGGTGATCGTTCGATACTTTATGGCTTTATGGAACTCGGTTATCGGTTTGCAGAATTTACCGTTGAAAAATATGTTTATTGCCGTAATAAACTCGAGCTTTAAGTCTGTTACGCGGATTCTAAAACTCGCGCGACAAAGTTTACGAAGGCATACGCGTCGAGCTTTCGCGCGTTCGATTCCTCGAAGCGACTATCGTGATATTCAGTACGGAGTGGAATTTCGGTTGACACGGAGCCGGGAAAAATCCGTTTTTCCATTAATCCTTCTTATCTCGCGAGTGAAAGAGAGAAAGTGAAAGTGGAAGACGCGTGGCGCGACTACGGTAGGAACCGCGACGAAGAAGAAGGCGTCCGTGGAGTCGCAGGGTGGCAGTTGGACGGCGCGGCGAGAGAGGTTGGTTCTCCGAAGAGAAAGAGGGACGGAAAATATAACGTCGTCGTAGTAGTCGGCGAATGGAACAGGTTTCCACACGCGTGTCATAAAAATATATCCACGACGCGAAGGCTGCATTGGGCCGACTCGTGACTAATGGCGGGGCCCAGGGGTTGCTTTTATCCTTTTACGGCGAAAAGCCGGAGTAAAAAATCGTGTACCCGCCGGGGATTAAAGATCCTTACGTGCCCTAATAGCCCGTAATTGAAAGGGCCTACGTGGTAGGGAAGATTCTTATTCGACATCTTTATGCAGCGTAACGCGACATGCTAACGCGTGCAGGAACCTCTTCTTTTCCCTCCGCGCGTAATTGTTCAGCGCAGAAACGGTCGTGCTGAGGCCGTGGAACAGCGGTGGACGAGATGGAAGGACGCTGGAATACAAATATGTAAATGAAGGAAACCGAAATAACGATCGGTCTCGTAATGACGCGCGATTAAACTCCGTTAGCGGTATCTCGAGTGTGTCCGTGCTCGAACTGGTAGGCAGCGATCCGACGCGTTTAATTTCCTGATTATAAGTTGCCATTAATTTGACGAGCAGTAAATCAATTCGCATCGTCCTCTCTTGGCTCTCGGGGCAAACCGCGCGCAATGGGAAGCGCGTCGGTATCGAGCGACGGGAGCGGCGCGAGCGAAGACGAGACCGATTCCTCGAATAAATCTTCCCGCCACCGTGCACTCTGCGCGCACGGCTCAGCGTTCGCCTCGCTGTCCGTCGTGATTTACGAATCAATCGTTATCACTTTCGAGATATACGCTCAGCGGCGAGCGTAAAACCTTCCGACAGCCGATCCACGATTTCGGATCTATCCGCTCGCTTCGTTCCCCCGTGAACGTCGTTACGAGAACGAGTCATCGCCGACCCAGTCACTCGAGGCGGGATAGCTCGTGCTACCTGCGCTACCGGTAGACTACCGGAGTGTCTAGCGCGAGGCTGCTCGTTCCCGCGAAATTTACCTCCGCTCCCGTTACTCGCGCGTTTACACGCGATGTCGCGATTACCCCCCCGGAGAAACGGAGAAGCGGAGACGGAATCTTGTCTCCGTCGGGGATTTCGCTTATTTCTCAGCATCTCGCGGATACCGACGGCTAATTCCGTTCCCATTTCTCATACGTTCCTTATCCACTTATCTCGCGCGTTTCCTCCTCCATTTGTCCCGTTCATCCTTAACGGCGCGCATTACTCAAAGTTCGCTCTCGTTAAATCACTCGCTGCACCGGTTGCAGGCAGAAGCGAGGCGAATCGGGAACCGAAACCGTACCCCGTAACGACATTGTAAACACGAGGTTGCAACGCGCGGCCGGAACGACTTAATTAGCAAAGTATCTCGGTAGCGATAGCCGAAACACGCCTCGAGTCTAACCCACGAATCCTACGCTCGGACCACTTTCGTTTCCCGTTCCACGCTCGTTAGCAATTCTTTGCACGCGCGCGCGCTCTATCCTTGCCTCTGTCGGGTTCCCTCTGCTAGTAATCTCGTCGATGGAACCGCGTCTTCCCGAGGGAACGCTGGCACGAGACAGTCGCACTGACACTCCGTTCGAAGGAGTTCGAAGGAGTTCGCAGGCGTTTCGGAAGCGCGCGAAAGGACCGTTTTGAGAAGATGGCGAAAGATCGCAACGTCCCGTCCCGTCCCGGCGAGGTAGCCGCGCGAAGATCGGTCTTAATGTAGCTTTTACGATCTGTTAATTTCAGCGAGCGTCTTAAACGCGGCGACTTCGTATTAACATATTAAACGGCGGATTACTCCGCGCGACGCTGATCTCGCCGCGTCCGCCATTCCGCTCGCGTACTAGGCTCGTATTTCAAAATTCATTAGCGGAAAAGTACGCGAGCCAGGCTAATAGGAACGCGTTCTCAATAACGAAATCGCGCGGCCGACAGAGATCTAAACAGGCTCTGGTAATCGATTTAACGCGCGATCGTAACAGCGCGAGCAACTTAAACGGAAAAACGTCGTTATCGCAAAGAGATAGAGATAGAGAGAGAGAGAGAGAGAGAGGATTCTTTCTGGTCGCAGGGAATCCTTTTCCGCGAATAAACTGGCGGCGAGTGGAAGCAGGTGCCGGCGACCATCGGCGAGAGAAATCGAGCCGTGGAGGTATTCACGGTTGGTATCATCGGCGTTGATATCCCTGCACGCCGACAAAAGCGCTGGTATCGCCGGGACGATACGCTATTATTGCCTCCATTAGTCGTTAATATATGCAAAATATCCTTATTATGTCGGTCGGCTGTGTGCGAGCCAGCGTATAGAAAGCTCGCGCTTCTGCTCACACGCGCGCGATACGAATCTGTCCGCTAAGCACCGCGGCGCTCGTATCACCGGCCGCGTCAGCCCTGATCGAGTTAAGGCTCGTCTCTTCTAATTATTTCGTGCTCGCCGAGCTCGTTGCTTATCTCCGATATTCCCATTGCCGCGATAATTTAACGAGCCCCGACGCTTCGTGCGCTTTCTTTTTCCATACGCCGGAATAGTCGCCGTAGTCGCGATTCGATTTAACCATCCGCGGATGGTACGCGCGACTTTCTTAAACGGGATTATCCGCTCGGCGAGCTTCGCCGCGAGGATTTTAATTAAGCCGTGACACTTTCCGTCGACGTACCGTCGTAATAATTTGTCCTTATCGCGAGGCAAAAGCGGCCGAGCTTTGCGGGTGGTGTGAGGCGGCTGCTGGCGAACGGTTAGGGGGAAACGGTGCTCGGGTACTCGCACTTCCGGAACGGACAAAGGCGAACGCGTGGCCGTCTCCGCATGAAAGGGAACGTTTCAATGGGCACGCGTTGAACGCGTATCAAGACGTTACGCGTTTACGACTTAATTAATGGCCACGCGGAGTACGGATTGCGGGGCAATAAAACGAAATTAGAATCGAGTATATCACGGCGCGCGTCGGATCGATGCGATCGTTAGCCCCGCGATAATTCGACGATCGCGTGATTTACCGATGCACCGCGCGCAGCGGATACGCGGAAGGCCCGTGAATTCGAGTGTCCCGCGGCGCGATACGAATTCCTTTCGGAGAGAATTCTCCGCGAGGCAGAACCGTCGCGTCGCGAAGACGGTGGCCACGTATCGGCCGGAAAAATTACGACCCTCCGGTTTAGGGTGTGCTCGAGGAATTACGATCGGCTGGCCTCGAAGCGCGGAAACGGACACCGGAATATTTGCGACCGTGCCACTGTCCTCCTACGTGCCACCGTTCCAACGAATGTCTTCCTCGCGTCCGCCATTAACGCAGTGGTAGATACATCGGCGCGGTAGACCCATCGAGCTTGCTTTGTCTCTTTCCTTCCGTTCCGATCGCTTCCTCGGCAACACGAACGTAAACCATCGTCGAGATATTACCGCGACGAATGGTCCCGCTTGCAAGCGTCGCGCGTTTCGCTCTCGGCGGTGCGTCATATCGGACGCGCGAACTTGCAAAAGCTCCGTCGCGTTTTTCTCGAGTATTTGCACAATCGACTCGGGACAATCGACTTGGACCCGGTGTTCCACAGTCCGTTTCTCTTGCATCTCGTTCCTCTTTTTGCCTCGCGCGCGCGCGGAACACAATGGCCGCGAGAGAATGTCACCGGCGTCGTAATTCTTCTCGGCAACGGTCCGAATTTGCCGAACTTTGCACGCAGACAAGAGCGTGATTAAATTACCGGGACGATAATTACGCTCGAGGGTAGCGTGGGGCATTGCAAACTACCCCGACGCGAGTGAAACGAGCGAGTACGCGGTACGCGAAGATAGAATCGAACCGGTAGCCGCGAAGGAAGATGGCGCGGCTGAAGCGTCGGTTTCTCGGTGAAATCGACCGAGCTACTGCTAGATCCTCGTAAAGCGATTCGTTTATCGAACCGCGAAGCGGTGGTCCCGGTTTATGATCAATAGCGTAAACGCACCGGGAGCAACTTTGCGTCCGTAAGCTTCTATATATGGCGGTTCGTAAAAGTCGGCGAGCAATAGTAGTCGGTCGACAACGTTTAAGGCATCGGAGGCGCTTATCCAACGGTGGCTCGCGTTGCCCCTAAAAGGCTCACGGAGGGAACAGCGCGAAGCCTTTCGCCCCTTTTCTCGCGTCGCCACGCGTTTCACCCTATCGCGCCCCCTTTCTTCGCGCGGCATGGAACGGCGTCGAAACGAATTCGAACGGGTGGCGCACGGTGGAATTTTTTGCCGCGAAATCAGAGCCACGATATATCTCGACCGCCGAGAATGGAAGGAAAAAATTGGAGGGAAGGTGGAAGAAAAAAAACTGGGCCGGGTGGAGAAGCGGGTAGGTATGTGGCGAGCGGAAGGAGAAGGTAAAACGGCAGAGGAAGAAAAAGGTGAGTGGAACGAGAGAGGCTATCTACCGACTATACGGCTCGCCCTCGCAAATCACACCGGTGTATGCATTGAAATGCGAAATGGTGCAGACCGCCCAGCTACCATAACTCCGATTAGTTAAGACGCGCTTCGGCAATGTAACGCATGTGCGGCCCCGACCGGCAACATGTGTTATATCCTGTGTCGTCACATATTTACGAGGGCAACGCGTTCGCAGCGGTAATTCGAGACGCGGGGCGATTTTTTTCGGACCAGTTACCTCGCCGTTTAATTAATCGTAGTTTCCATTTAATATACGACAAATATTTACATACATATCGTAAAGCAGCCTGCAATTTTGCGATAACTTCGATGCTCCTCCGTTCCTGTTATTCCGTCCTCGCGATCATTGCGAGTGCTGGCTCGTTTAATCGCACAGTTCGTCGCAGTTACGAATGCTCCGTTTAACGCGATCCTCGCTAATTATCATTGTACTCCGCGAATATTTGCAATGGCACGGAATATCTCAACCCTTTCACTGCCGCGCGATCTCGGAGTGATCCATCACCAGGGACGGCGCGTTATTCGAACGTTAGTCGCTGCGCTGCGCAGACCGGTGATCAAAACGGTAGCCGTAGGTTTGATACCGTTTTTAGGATTTAAAAAACAGCAATTGAAGACGTAGAGAACAGCCAGGAAGAATCTGTGTAAATCGGAAAGTAAAATCCGAGAATTACTCCGCTATGGGTTGAAAGCATATATCTGGCCTCCGTAAGAACTGTTGGGATTCACCAACGAACGCGTGTCACGTGTTACAAATATTACAGCAATTCGTTGAAAAATACTTTGAAACAATTGCCGATGAATCAATCGGTAAAATAGGGAAAGCGTCATAGGACAAAAGTGCAGAGGGCGTGTATATACTCCTTTCGTTGCGAAAGGGTTAAAAGCATCGCGTCGTGGCAACCGAGGAATCTCTTCCCGCGGAGATTTAGGACGATCGAGGAAATTTCGCGGCGATAAACGCGTCTAATGTCTGGCTGGAGAGTGAAATAATTGTGGAACGTGGTCGGTTGGTTGGTTCCTCGGCAACGCTCGATGACAATGGACGGCGAGGTTCGTCCGAAGACCGCGCGCAGATGGAAGCTTCGAGACATTTTTTAAAACAACTTATAGCCTCCCGTGCAGCCTCTCATCTTCTGCGGCTCGTACGCCTCCTGCCTTGCCGCTTTTAATGTTCCGTAATTGCTTTCCGTTTGCGGCCTGCGGCGAAATATTTCATACCGCACTCAAAGGGAAGTCGCAGTGGTTCGTCTGCCGCGCGAATCGTCGGGAACGAAGCTTTTAAATGATTTCTCGTTCGCGGTTAACGCGTCTTTGGACCTCGATGCTTTCGCCGTTCGAACGTAAATTCCATCGAGCGGGTACGCGATACGCTCTCGGGTACGATGGCAGCTTCCGGCGAATCGGCCATTTCGTTCGCCACGAAAACGCGTCGTTTATTTCCCCTCGCGAAATAACGTAATTTCGCCGCGGAGTTATCTTTATTCGCGGTTAAAAATTTGTTTAAACGCCTACCGACACGCGCAACCGCGCGACACGTATTTACGGTTCCATGGACGAATTACGTCGGGCCCGAGCGGGCCCCGGTTACCCCCCCACTCGTCCCGATCGAGCCGCGCTCGCGTGTCGTTATCTAAAAATACTCGCGTCCTTTCCACCTGGCCGATAAGCTAATTTCGGCAGAAGTTGGCCTCATCGAGGGCAAAAATTCCCGCAATCTGGCCCATAAATTTGGTTCGCGCGCCACCTCGCCTCGCGGCCCGTGTCATCTCCGCGGCGCTGTCGCTACACGCCGAGGACACGCGGCTTTATCGAATATTCCGCGAATGCCCGTTTTATCTGTCGGTTATCCAGGATTCACGGGACAACGGTGGGAAAGATAAAGGTGGGCCGCGGAAAGGGACAAGGGGTTGCACGTTTTTCCCGGTATAAAGATTCCGAGGCCGGTGCTGGCCCGTCTTCTGGCCGACCTAACCCAAACCGAGCGCCGCTCGAAATGTGGGTTGCGGGGATACTTATGCCGCATAGCGCGTTTATAAGGACGCGTGGTCGTTGTCGAATTGTCTCTGGCCGAGATAAAAAGTTGATATGTGTACGTTCCACGCGAGGGGACGCAGATAAAAGGAGCCCCGAGGAACGTCGTCCCGTTGAAAACCGTTCCACGCTTCGTGTACCGCGATCTTAAATTGGTTTTACGAATTTATCACCCTGACCTGGCCCCTTTCCACGATTCTTCCTACTTGTTGCTACCCGCTCCGGATACCCGCCTAGGAAAGGGTAATTTTCTTTCTGGTCCCCGGCTCGCGAGATAGGGAACGGGCGGATTTACGATGCGATCGCTGATATCCTTGTATCCGTGACCGCGTGTAGATCTTTGGAAACTAGTTTGAATGCGCCGCGCACTGTCGCCGATCCGCGCGTAATTTATTCCAACGGGAATAATCGGAAATAAAAGAGACGGAAAAGAAAAAGGACGTCTCGGAGCAGCGGCTCGTATAATATCTTCTCGCGTGTCCTTTTTGCCACGATGATATGAAATATTTGAAGGATGTCTTCATCGGTTACGAGGCGGATCGTCGCGGATTTGTTAGGCGAGGCTCGTTTATAGGAGATTTGCTCGGCCGATCGGTCGCGAGATTGATAAAGTCATTCTGTAACTGGTTCCGCGTCGGATCGATGTCGATCCGACATCGAGATCCTCGTTGGCGCGGTAGAAGGAGGGCACGGCGAGCCTCGAGCCAAATTCGGCGACACGTCGATTTCGCCGGATGCGAAAAAAGAGAGTATCGAGGGGACAAGGTGTCGCGAGGCGAGGCGAGTCGAGTCGAGTCGTCGGCGACGATCGGTTAAGCGTCGCCCCCTGGCAGCACACGAATATCGTCCGTGCCCGAAATTCGCGCTTCTTCGCGGCCAGCTATGCGCGCGGCAGCGATTCGGTCCCCTTTCCTTCCTCACCTTTGCGCGACGTGTACAGACCCGAGCGAATCTTCGCCGCGGTCCACGGGGAAGGAGAAACCGGGAGAAAATCGGGACGACTGGGATTCTGCGGCGTGCGAGGAGAAAAAGAACTAATAAACGGGTGGAAGAAGCGGGCATAAATATCGTCCACGCCCAACCGGTGAATTCGCAGCCTTGCCGGGAATTCTCTCCTTCCATCGCGACTTTCTTTCCACGGGAGAAGACCCGTCGTCCACCACTACCTGCACCGTGTGCGACCACCGCCGCCATCCGCGTCCTCGTATCACCGTCACCGATGTCCACCGGTGTCCACCACCACTACCGGCCCTGCCGATCGTCATCGCCACCATCGCGCGGGCCAGAGCAATCGCCATTGCCGCGAAAACTAAATAAAACGAAAGGAAAACGATGCCGCGATGGAGCGACGTCGATGAACGCGGAGGTTGGGGCTGGGGGAAAAGAGAAAGGCCCCCGATGTGAAAGAGAAAAATGGAAAGAAAGGAAAGAGAGAAAGAGAGAAAGAGAGAAAGAGAGGGAGAGAGAGGGAGAAAGGGATAGAAGGTGGTGGAGAGGGAAGAATTCTGCGGCGGCTGGGGACGAACGCTCCTTCCGTTGGCGTGGTCCTATTGAAAGGCGAAGGTAAATTTACAGCTCGGGTGGGAAGGGTGAAAATTTACTACTGGTCGTGGACGCTCGTCTACGGGCCCGCGAACCGTGCCACGGACGGTAAAACTTCGCCGAAAATCGAATAATGACGCTCCTCGGACGCGGCGAGGAACAGCTCCGTTTGTATTAAGTGAATAAATAACCGTTCGCGCGGCCGAACCCTTCGCCGGCGATAGAACCGCCACGCCGAGCCGCGGGGGGAAGAAATTTATTTAAATTTTTACTACCCTATAAATAAGAGCTCCGGTATTGTACGATCGTTACTGCGCGCTCGGCGCCGCAGATCGACGTGGGATCTATACGCGCGGCAGCTAAATCGCGAATCCACGGATCCACGTATCCAACCAGGATTATGATATTCCCTTCGAGAATGCTACCGATGCTGGTACATTTTCCTATGCAACGCGGACAATTTCGACCGATTTTCACTCTCAGCTTCGAGAATCGCGTTGCATCTGGCGAGTTTAATAGCCCCGCTAATAATAGTCGGGTTATCCTTGCTATCGCGATATGAGGAAATCGTAAACGCTGCTACGTAATGGCGACAATAATCGGGTGATTTAGACAGTTCGCTAGCATACCAAACGACAGTTTAAACGTCGATATTAGGGAACTTATCGAAAGACGTAAACGGCTTCGCGATGGATTTATCGATCTCGCGTCGCGCGGAGATTATTAATCGTTGATAAACGCAGGCCGGCAAACTCGCCGGTGATTCACGCGTCGTCGTTCGTCTTCGCGGCTTAATTACCTATTAAATATCCCGTCGGATACGTGGTCGTGGTTGAAAACGTTGCGTCACCGGTTCGAGCGATCGGCGCCGAAATCGATCGTTCGGCGTACACCATCGGGGATATTTCACGAGTTTCAGAATGACCGGTAGATCGGTATCGGGAATACGTCCGATACGGCGGGGCGTATACAGCATCGATTACCTAATTGGGTAAAAGTTAAACGCGAGTGGAAAGATCACGCGATGTCCCGGAGATCTTAACGATCGAGTCGCTAACGAGATAGGCCAGTTCTAGGTAGTGGCGCGTTAACGATGGGCCCCCATCGTCCGAAATATTTTATATCCGAGATACCTCGGCGCAGCGGATCCACCATTAATTTCCGAGGCACCGTCGTTTCGCGCCTAATAAATGTTCCCTTGAAAGAGTTTTGGGATCGTCAACGCGCAGTCGATTCGATAATTTACTATTTTAGACGCCGTAAATAAACGCATCGGTTCACGTTTATACGAGGGTAGATTCTCGCGACGCACGAAAGGATTATTGTAAAATAAACCGAAATAAAGGCTAGAGCGAGGCGCCGGCCGATTATGTCGGTCCCTTTTGTGCCATTTTCCTCGTCGTCGACTTTTTCTCCCGCCTCCTCTTCCTTTTTCCATCCCCCGCCGTAGAAACAAAACGACCGAGACAGGGTAAAGAATGTCCCGACGATACCATCTTCGTTAGAGCAGTTCACGGCGAAAATGGTAATAAAATGTACGCTAGGTTCTTTCGTGGTTTCGCGGTAAATTTACGCGCAGATCGATCGTAAAATATAAGGCCTGCGGATCCGAGGAACGATAACTTTCGATTTGGATTCCATCCGGTGAAATACGCGGGAATTTCCGCGTAAAAGCACCGATTAATATCGATAAAATGCTTTTCGGAAGGTTAAATTTACGTTAACGATCCCGCTGGTCCCCCGCGCCGAACGGATACGAGTTAAACGCACACCGGACGCGACCTTTCGCTGTTACATGTTCGAATAAAATGCAATTAAACCTCCCTTCTTTTTCAAATCGTAGTTTTATGAAACTCCTTAACTCCTGCTCTTTATGCCAGTAGTCCCAATTATCCCCGTATCGTTGGCAGTCGTTAATTATAACGCGTACTATAAATCAAGCAAAGTCTCGTATCTCCAGTCCGTTCTATCAAATATTTGCAAACCGTTACTCCAAGGGATATAACAGTATTACTGGCTTGAACTTTATTATCCTTTAATTATGTCGCCCACAACGGTGATCGTAAATTTGAAGTTGCAGATCTGGTCGCACTTGAATATACGTTTAACAAGTAAATCTGGCCATACTGGTTTCTGAAAACCACTTAATAAATGAATTACATCGCCGTTCGGTGTTCATTTATTTCTCGTTTAATCTTTACGAGCTTCGACGAGGGTTCACGTGAAATAGTTGAGTTGTTATCGGTCGGGACGCGGCTCGTTGACTTCTCGATACGGTATCACGAAATTGGAGAAACTAGTTATCCTCGGATGTTGAACTCGATACCGAGTTTCTCGTAAGACCTGATGCTCGTGGACTTTCGTAAGTATCCGCCGTCCATAACGTAGCGGTCTTCGGGCGGTAATGCAGTTGGCCTCTTTGCCACCAATGGGACAGCGAGCATCTGACAAACGAATACGTTTACGAAAACTTTCCTTTTCTCCTTTTATCGATTTTAGAAGAAATAAATATATATATTCCCATCGATATCCTACCGTGATTCGCGTGAAAATGTTACATTTTCGCCTCGTCTGTTAACATCCTGTCAATATTCGTTATAACCTATATCGAATTATAAATTATGGATAAACAAGCTATACATAGAAAGACGTATTAAAATTTGTTCTTATTTTACGAAGCAGAATAAATTAACGAATATATTCTTTTACGCTACTTACGTTTCTATTATTCAACTTTGATGTCGTATAACGAAATGTATAACCTCCAATCACGGTACGACGTTTCGTACACCCTCCATAGGATGATCCATTTGAACGTTCCTACCGGTCGATACGATCGATAGCTGCGAAGTCAACGTTCAATTTCGCTAATCGAATAGTTGGACGTCCGTTGGTGTACGTGACAGTCGGACGGCCGTACGGGCGTGCTTGTTTTCGTTCAAATCCTTTCAAATAAAGGAATATCGCGTTTCAATTTGCTCTATTCGTATCTTACTTCGATATTTGTGCAAGATCTAATCCAGAAGTGGTCGAGTAACCGACGATATATAAATAAGTGCGATGTTCGTCGATTTAGTTACGACTTCGTCGTCGTCGCGATGTATTCGTGGTTTCGTTCGTAAATTTTCTCGCATAGATAGAGTTTATTACCAGTTTTTAACGCGAGTACCTCGTCTAGTTTCGCATAATGTGACATGATAGTAGCGAAAAAAGTGTGTGTTAAGTGTCTATTTACGATGTGGTCGAAAAATTGGGACATCGCGGAATCGAAGTATACGAAAAAGTAAGGTTTTTAACGCGAGTACCTCGTCTAGTTTCGCATAATGTGACATGATAGTAGCGAAAAAAGTGTGTGCATACGTGTTAAGTGTCCATTTACGATGTGGTCGAAAAATTGGGACATCGCGGAATCGAAGTATACGAAAAAGTAAGGCGTGGTTAGGTTAATGGTGTCTAATTTCGTATTATACGTTCGATCGCTAATGCGTTATTTTTGCACATATATTTCGAACGAGTTAGATGATTTTCGACCAAAATGTTTCGTCTTATCGATTGAAATTAAAATCTAGACGTATTTATGCTACTCCTATATAGCATAATTATTTCGATAATGTTCGTAATAATACGAAATACTTTTACGACGTAACGTACGTCTATCGATTGCGTCGTATTTCGTAATTTTCGAAGCCATCGATTTTTCTTCGTATTAGTGGTTTCTCTTGTTTAGTTAGATGATTTTCGACCAAAGTGTTTTGTCTTATCGATTGAAATTAAAATCTAGACGTATTTATGCTACTCCTATATAGCATAATTATTCCGATAATGTTCGTAATAATACGAAACACTTTTACGACGCAACGTACGTCTATCGATTGCGTCATATTTCATAATTTTCGAAGCCATCGATTTTTCTTCGTATTAGTGTTTTCTCTTATTTACGTTATTGTTGTAATCGATAAAAAATTATTTTCGTATATTATACGTATATATTATTCGTATACGTATTCGATATATGCGAATAATTTTTCGCGATCATGAAATGATCTCGGACGATAGAACTCGTATTTATATAGCGATTACTTACGATGTATTTTTTGTTATACATTTTTAATAGATAAAAATTTCAATTTCCATAATTTTATTTACACAATTAAATTTACAGAAAATTATAATTTGTCTTTTCATTTAATCAACAACGCGTCTTGTTAAGTTAAAATTTCAAATTAATTTCAATTAATTTCATTCAAATTAATCGACAAGTCACGTTACACTTTATTTAGGGGTATTTTAAAATTGCTCGGGTGATACGAATTTAAAAATTCTTCCTCGAATAGCACGTATTTCTTAACTCGAAAAGAAATCATCGAATCGATGGATATCGGGCTACCACTTTCCGAGTATACATCATTTCGAAATCGTTTCTTTTTCTTACAAATCCGATTCCACGTTTCTTCTGAATGCTCGACGAACATCAGTCCGTGTTCTCGATTCTATTACGTTTTGCCGAGAACGGTTAGGTTAGGTTTCATCCGTACTAATATCTCGTCGTGAAATTTCGAAAAAGCAGCAATTTCTAGTTATCTCGTATAGGAATCGTTTTTCAACGATATCTATATTACCTCTTGTTATCTTTGACCACCCCTTATAACCCGATAGAAGGGTTTGACCCTTCGAAATCCAATTATAAATTATGACGCGACTTTGCAAGCAATCACAGCGCTCGGCAATTTCCATATTATTGTGCGTGCGTGGCGAGACGGAAAGAAGATGTTTAATCCGAACGCGTCACCCTTAATCCATCAAGCTTTTATGGCGTATCCCATTCAAAGAGAAGGCAATATTCTTGGGTAGAGAAGCACGGCTTACACCAGCGACGACGAATAAAATTTCTGCCGGAACGAAGTATCTTGCAGGGAGAAGAGGTCCAATGTCTCGCGCTGGATCATCGATCACGCAGCCCGGAAGGGAACCCTTTCTGGTTTCATACGCCACCCTCTCGCTCATTGTCGTACAATTTTTCTCCCTGCGCCCCTCCGTCGCCGCCCCTGGCCGATCCTAAGCAACGTTCACGCTCGAACGAAACGGATAACCCGACCGTGATGAACCGTATGGATTTCTCTGTTTCACGGGAAAATGGATCGTATTTTTCCGTCCACGTACTCGTCCGCGATGAACGATAATTCGCGATAATTTTTCTTCCACGCGTGCTCCCCGAAAATATCCTGCTCCGAGATCCATCGAGCACGGACGCGTCTCGTTAACGTATTTTTCCACGATTATTTCCGTTCGTGCGCGTGAACGATAAAACAGCGCGTAAAATTCATCGCATGATTTGTTTCCCCGCGAACGTAATTATTTTTTTTACCGCGTTACGCGCACGTACCTGCGTAATTTCGCGTAATTTATCCAGGGGATCTTTCGTTTCGAACCCACAGGGGATCTTTCGCGCTCTTCTATCGGTTACGTTCGCTCGCGCTTGTAGCGACCGTCGTTCTCGCTCCAGCCACTAGATGGACTCTGGCTTTAAGAAGGTTCGAGGACTCTCTCGCAAGTGTTCAGAAAACTTCCACGTTGTATATATATAACTTCCCGAATTTCTAATAGTATCTGCGTCTAAGGCAGCGTCTGCTAGGATATCCTTAATGGATGAGTCCACTAGGAGTCCCTGGGTGAAAACGCGCAGGTACTTATCATCCTCCTTCCTCCTCCCTCGCTTCTTCCTTTCATCCCTTCTAGGACTACGTAAGAGGAGATATCTACGATCAGCTGACCTACGAAACAACAATGGTGTTGTGGGGGACCGGCGACCCTCCGGCGCGCTTTTCGCTCTTAGTCTAAGGTTGACATTCGAATGTCGCTGATCGGTTAGTCAAATCGAAAATCGGTCCTGTGTTTTCAATATTACGGTGGCGTTGTTTTACACTCGAGCAGATAACGGAATTCAGCTCGTAAATGCAAACGAACGCAGACGGGGGGCAGGAGCGGCGAACTGCTGCCGCGCGTACCCCAGGGTGGCGGGGGGGAGATCGATCATCATCGATTCCTCGGCGAATCTTTGAATTTGACATTCTTCAGAGCAAAGAAGAGGGTTTAGAGGAGAGAGGAAAGATCCATTCGAGCTTCGTAATTCTCGTTGTATCGGCAAATTTCGATTACCGGGCGAACGCAAATACCGCGAATCAACCGCGTCGGATTTTCATCGAGTTTCGCGGAGTCTTCGACGACTCTCGCTTCTCGCGTTGCACTCTCCACTCTCTGATATCTTTCTCGTTTCCCGTATTCCGCGAAACAAACAGGAGCCGGGAAATAAGATTTATAAGGTGGAACGATACGAAATCTGTAAACCGGATAACGCGCTTATTTCTCTCTCGGTTTCGATTGATCGCGATACAACGTCGCGAGGAGAGCAGCCCCAGCGCCCATGGGTCGCTGTTGCGCATCGTGTGTGTTCTATCCGTCGCGAAATAACATTGTACGTACCGCGAAGTAGCCTTTTATTTCCTATACGTCTGCTTTTCCACGCCCGCTGCATACCCGAGCCAGCTATCCGCTTCTTCCACTTCTCCGACTCGCCTTCCGCACCGGCCCGCGTTCTTTTACGTTTTCTCCGGATGGCCGGGGAAAAGGTAGAAAGACGAAGTCGCGTGATGGCATCCCCCTCGCTCGGTAAATAAATTGCCCCGAGCTTATCAGGAGTAATAGGAGCGCGCACGACACAGATTGGTCGGCGTCGGGCACGCGAATTAAAAGTTACTGCCCTGCTTTGGCGCGCACCGCGCGGAAAAGCACCGACCCGAGGAGTACGCGCGTTTCACTTGCCGCTTACCGAGACATAGTCGAGCCATCGTCGAGCTGTCGTCGAGCTATCGTCGGACGGTATTTCGAGCAGCTTGGACCGCTTTTCGCGCTTCCGCCGATTTCATCGCGACGTTGATCAATTTTTCTCTTCAACGCGGATTTCGCGACTACCTACTCGTTTATCGACGCTTGGATCGCCCGAAATTCGTAACCGAACGCAGGAATACACGTAGATTCGAGTGGCTAATCGCGCTATCTCGATACGTTAACCTGATTAATTAGAAACATTTGTACTGCCAACAAGCCGTTGCGAGCGAAACGATAATGTTTCGTTGATCCACAGTCGTATGTATAATATTGGTATATTGCGCGTACTAATAATCAACAAAACCCCGTCATCTCGCTCGACTCGTACCTCGCTCGACGGTTGTATAAATGAACCTTCGGGCGACTAACGCATTATCGCGGTTCGTTACTTCCGTCTTCTCCTCTCGACCATCAACGCCTTGCCACGTGCGATAATTTCCAGCGATTTAGGATCGCGAATAATTTATTAAATTCAAGTTCGAAACGATCGGCGAGTGAATCGATAAGGACCTTCCAAAGGTCCAGTTACGCGTTTGCCAATGATTATGTACCGGCTCCGTTCATCGATCGTAAACGTATTTGTTCGAGTACATCGGCGAGCTGATTTTTGCCTCGAAACCGGATATTCCCGCCGCGAGCGGAGCAAGCTGTGTCCCTACACACGCGCAGCGAGCATCGGTTTTACCCTCTCGACGCGGCGATCACCGTTTCCTCGTGTTAGACAGGGACGCGCACGGAAAATCTTCTTCCCATAAAGGAAATCGAAGCGCTCGCCTTTTCGTTTGGTCGCTTCCGATTTCCTCGGGATATATTTTCCCGTCCGAGCCCTTACGCGAGAACGTAGTCGGTAAGTGTCTTACGCGGGAGAAGAACGCTCGGTCGGAGCTTTTCCACCCCAGTTTATCCCTTTTCCCACTTCGCCTTCTCGCTCGTCATTTCCCTAGCCGTCTCCAGAGACGAGGGTTCGCCTCAAAATTTTGTCACGCTCCGCCTCTTCCGCTCTCTCCCCCGGCCTTTTCTTTCCTCTCAGTCCTCCAAACTTTGTTGCTCTACTCGCGCGCGAACATCTCGTTTCGACCTCGTCCAGCCGGCCATCCCTAACTTCCGGGACCAGTCATACAGCGTTCGACGGAAGCCGAACAGCACGACCCAGACCGCGTTTACTTCTGCCCGATTGATACGATTTTATCGACTCTCTGAGATTTATCGACACGCTGGTTTGCATATGATCGATCCGCGTCGATGCGCGCCGATTCGCGACCATTTTCTCGTCCTCCTCGCGATACCGAGCCCTGTTCGGTTTCTCCACTCACGGTCTACGACGTTTGTTCCATTATCGACCCCGGTGCCGTTCTATCGTTCTGTCGTAGATGCGAATATTGGCTACGAAATAGTAAGACGTATCCGTTGGGTTCCATCCTCCTTGCCATACCGTCCCGTCTCTACGAGATATTTTTCAAAACATCCCGCGAGAAAATGGAACTCGCTTATCGAATCCTCTTTCCGCGCACTCGTACCGGGGCTGATGAAACACGGGGGATCGGAGATACCTCCTCGGTGCTTGGAATCCCTGCACCCGTGTCCCGCTTCGCGATCGATTTTAATATTATTTAGATCGAAAGCGTTACGCTGTCGCTGGTCCGGCACCGGCGAGCTAAAGGAAGCTTTCATTAACAAATAGAGATATTTTTTGCCACTCCGGGCGAGCAAGGTAAACGCGAGCGGAGATCAAAATGTTGGCAATTTAACGCGAGTGCCAGTTTTCGCTAATTAAATATTCCGATGCGTCCCCCGCTTCGATTTAAATTACCGTCGTAACTTTCAGCTTGATCTGGACACGGCGAGTGTCTAACGTAGAGAGCTCGACGCGAAAGTATCGCGTCCCCGAGAGCTTAATATCGGCTATCCTGAATTCAAGAGCACGAACGTTTGATCTTGAAAACTCCCCGATCAAAAGCTGTGTCCTCGCGCGCGATACTTTGGCAATTTGAGGTCGTAAACTTCTGGCCGTGAATGCTGAAACTCGAAAAGGCTTTGAAATTTCAGACGAGGGAAACTCGTTTTAATATAAAGCGATAATAAAGGGTCCACGCACGGAGGAGAATTTCGTGAATAAGCTGGGCAAAATATGAAGACACTGTCTGAATTGAAATTGAGTAATTTATTTATTTTTCAATGCTGCGCGAAAATTCAAACGGCCACGATCAATGCCATCTATGACATTCAACTGGAGACTTGTGTGCCATCTATGATTTTGAACTGGAAGCTTGTGTGCCTATCAGCGCCATCTATGATTTTAAACTGGAAGCTTGTGTGCCTGTCAGCGCCATCTATGATTTTGAACTGGAAGCTAGTGTTCCAATTGTAAATCACAGATGGTGCTAACAGAGCAATTTCTGGCTGATTTCGCGACTTTGTACTAGGATAACATAACATGATAGGAGGTCGCTCGCTGAAACAGTTCCAAGAAATTACGTCATTTCCAAGAATTCTTGGACAATAATTTTACTGCCTGTCCGTAAAATTTTCAGCCGATTTCGCGACTTTGTACTAGGATAACATGACATGACAGGAGATCGTTCATCGGGAGGGTTCCAAGAAATGACGTCATTTCCAAGAATTCTCGGACAATACTTTTACTGCCTGTTCGTAAAATTTTCGGCTGATTTCGCGACTTTGTACTAGGATAACATGATATGACAGGAGGTTGTTCATCGGGACAGTTCCAAGAAATGACGTCATTTCCAAGAATTCTCGGACAATGCCTTTGCAACCTCACCGTAAAATTTACGGCCGATTTCGCGACTTTGTACTAGGATAACATAACACGATAGGAGGTCGCTCGACGAGCCTGGTCGTGAAATTTTTGGCCGGTTTCGCGACTTTGTACTAGGATAACATGACATGACAGGAGGGCGTTCGCCGACCGATTCCAAGAAGTGACGTCATTTCCAAGAATTCTCGGTCGATACTTTTGCGGCCTACATGGACAATAGTTTTACCGCTTTTGGTCAATACTTTTACCGTTTTTGGTCAATACTTTTGCCGTTTTTGGTCAATACTTTTGCCGGTTTTGGTCAATACTTTTGCCGCCTCGTTGGACAATACTTTTGCCGCTTCGCTGGACAATACTTTTGCCGTTTTTGGTCAATACTTTTGCCGCCTTTTGACAATACTTTTACGATCACGAAGAAAAATTTTTGGCCAATTTCACGACTTTGTATCAGGAGAACATAATATGATAAGAAGTCGCTCCTTGAGCCACTTCCAAGAAATGACGTCATTTCCAAGAATTCTCGAACAATACTTTTGTGGCCCTGGCGAGAATTTTTCGGCCGATTTCGCGAGTTTGTATCAGGATAACATGACATGATAAGAGGTCGCTCGTCGAGACAGTTCCAAGAAATGACGTCATTTCCAAGAATTCCCTGGACAATACCTTCTCTGCTTTGCAGTAGATTTTTATTATTTTACTTACCTTATACTTACCTTATACTTACCGTCTTTACATACCTTCCCTTACTTGCGTTCCTTTCCTTACTTACAAGGAGAGTGCAAGTTCTTCGGGTCACCGATTTAGTTGAAACCTTGCAGGTTTGTAGATATCGTCGTGCAGTTTAAGAAAATATGTCATTATAGCGGCAACTACTCAATAGCTTTTGAAATATTTACGATTAAAGTTTTATTACTCCGTTAATTACAGATTTATTTTCAATAGGTTTTCATTGGAGCTCTAGATTAACGGTGATAGTCGATAGTATATGCTCGAAGTCCGGGGTTCGATTCCGGTTCATAAGTTAGTATTTTTTTCAATCTATTTTTTATTTTGTATTAATTTTTCGCCTATAAAAACATTGTAAATAAAATTTCTTAATAGAAGTATTTATTTTTTTACCCTTTCTCAGGCCAGTATATATTTATTACTTAATAAAAATATTATGCAAGAAAAACACTTTTTTATTGCAATTTTATTTACTAGTAACTAATTATTAAATTAAACATTGTATAGGAATGTTGCTTATAATTCAAACTTTGCTGTGCAGCTATAAATGTTCATGAATTAATTACAAAAACTTGGCAATTTATTAATTTTCTACTATCGCATTGATTTCTAGGATCCAGTTCGAATAAAAATTTTACCGCCTGCAATCAGCACCATCTATGATTTGGGCTGAAAAATCAAGAATGTAATAGGAATATAGAATAGGCAAGGAGGTTGTCGAAGAGCTCGTCACGAGGTAGGCAAGGACAGAGAGGGAATAGAAAAGGATAAAATGGCTCCGGCAGTGAAAAATTATTAATTACTCAATTTCCGTAAACAATTTATGAACTTTTATAATTTCATTGCAAAGCTGGAACATCAGGCTGAATTTCTATATAATTTTCGTAAAGAATTTAGCTCTAAATTGTTAGTTATTAATTTTTATTTGATGGCGTCTATGATTTCGTAACGGCGACCATCACGATCTTCCGTGAAAATATTTAATACTCAACGAAACTAGAAGCAAAATGTGATCAAAAGTTATGTGAGAAGATTCGCAAGGACATTGTTTTTATAATGAGTGCTTAAAGTTTCGTAAATTAATCGCGCAAGGGATAGTATTTAATGAAAAACCAATGGCGTCTTCGGCAACAATTCAAACACTGCGCAGAACAATTATTAATAATTAATTAATTAGGGACAAATTTATATCGAGAAATATATGTGAAAGTTCGTGAAGGATCTGGCTTTACGATGGTATTATAAAAGTTCATAAATTAATCACAGATATTGAGTAATTAGTGAATTTTCCACTGCCGA
>NW_016908212.1:1137488-1216845 GCF_001483705.2 Eufriesea mexicana | reverse complement strand
CGAAGCATTCGCATAGTGTACAAAACACTTGAATGCACAAACAATGAAATCTAGAATAAAAGAAATAGAATCTGAAAGAAGAAATAATTAAAACCTGAAACAAAAAGAAAGAATATTAACGCGGTCCTTCCGAAGTCGAAGCAACAACTGGCTCGAGCCTGCACGCGGGCCCCTTATATAGCGGCGGCCGGCCGAAAATCGGCGAAAATTTCCGAACTTTACCGATTTCTTTAAAAGTTACTTTCTCGCTCTAATAACTAATAATTTATTAACTTTTTTTACTTTTATCGTTAATATACGTTGAAAACTATTAGTTACCAACGATTTTAATTTGTTATTAACAATAAATTTATTAATTTATTAGCTTTTTGTAAGTTATGAATATATTCTAACACAAATACGTTGTTTATTTAAGTAGTAACTAATAATTTATTAACTTTTTTGACTTTTATCGTTGATATATGTTACAAACTATTTGTTAGCAACAACTTTAATTTGCTATTGACAATAAATTTATTAATTTATTAGCTTTTTGTAAGTTACGAATACATTTTATCACAAATACGTTGTTTGTTTAAGTAGTAGCCAAAAATTTACTAACTTTTTTTACCTTTATCGTTAATATACGTTGCAAAATATTTGTTATTAACAATAAATGTAGTAATTTATTGACTTTTTGCGAATTATAGATACATTTTCACGCAAATACGTTATACATACTAGTAATAGCCTATAATTTAGTAATTTTTCCACTTGTATTGTAAATTTACGTTGTGAACAATTTGTTATTAACAATACGTGTATTAATTTATAAACCTTTTCCAAATTATAGACACATTTTAACATTGATATGATATTTATCTATTAATAACCGATAATTTATTAATATCTTTGACTTTTACCTTTAATATACGTTATAAAGAATTTGTTACTAGCAATATTAATTTGTTATTAACGACAAGTCTAGCAATTTAATAACTTTCTGCAAATTATACATTGCTAATTTTAAACACTTTAACACAAATAAGTTATATGTGCTAGTAATAACCAATAATTTAGTAATTTTTTACTTGTATTATAAATTATAAAAGTTCACAAATTGTTTACGGAAATTGAGTAATTAATAATTTTTCACTGCTGGAGCCATTTTATCCTTTTCTATCCCCTCTCTGTCCTTGTCTGCCACGTGACCAGCTCTTCGACGACTTCCTTCCCTATTCTATATTCCTATTACTTTCGTGATTTTTGAGCTCAAATCATAGATGGCGCCGATCGCAGGCGGTAAAATTTTTATTCGAACTGGATACTAGAAATGAATTGGACAGTAGAAAATTAATAAATTGCCAAGTTTTTGTAATTAATTCGTTAACACTTATAGCTGCTCAGCAAAGTTTGAATTATAGGCAACATGCTTATACAATGTTTAATTTAATAATTAATACTTACATGAGCGATAGGTTTTGTAATTTCTGTAGTAAATAAGATTGCTATAGAAAAGTGTTTTTCTTGCATAATATTCTTATCATTTTGTAATAAATACACACTAGCATAAGAAAGCGTAAAAAATAAATATTTTTATTAAGAAATTTTATTTACAATTGTTTATTAACAATGAAAAATGAATACAAAATAAAAAATGTATTGGAAAAACTATCAAAAACCTGTGAACATGAATCGAACACCGGTCCTCCACTGTAACAATTCTTGATCGTCGCCATTACGCTACAACTTAACATGTCGTTGTGAGCAACTTCTTATTAGCGATAAGTGTAATAATTTATAATCCCTTTTACAAATTGTAGGTAAATTTTAGCATTAGTACGTTATAGATTCAAGTAATGACCGATAATTTATTAATTTTTTACATGAAACACATTAGAAATAAATTTATAATTCCGGAAGTAATAAAACTTTAATCGCAAATATTTCAAGAACTATTGAGTAGTTGCGGCTATAATGATATATTTTATTAAACTGTATGAAGATATCTACAAAGCTGCAAAGTTTCAACTAAATCGAAGGGTTATTAATATCTTATTAATAATGAATTCGACTATTTATACATTTTTTACATTTGCATAACGTCATTTTTGTGAATTCCTTGGATACAACTTTGGCAGTCTCAGCGAGAAATTTTCGGCTGATTTTGCGGTTTTGTATTAGGAATATATAACTTAAAAGGAGATCTAATGCCTATCGATTAAAAGAAATGACGACATTTCCAAGATTTCTATGGACATAACTTTCGGAACCTCAGAAATGTTTAAATGTTCAAGGGAAATATTGAAATTCTATTAGAGATTGCTAATATTTTCAACTTTGTGCGTAGCTCTTAGCTTGGTATCGTTTTGCAAAGAAAAATCTTTGCAAAACGATACCAATTACCAGGTCTCACCACGTGGAGGTGGCTACGCATCGAGACCCGACATGCGCCCTAGTGGCGCATCCTACTGACGCTATCTGTATCGGAGATATCTAATCTAATCTATGGACATAACTTTCGGAACCTCAGAAATGTTTAAATGTTCAAGGGAAATATTGAAATTCTATTAGAGATTGCTAATATTTTCAACTTTGTGCGTAGCTCTTAGCTTGGTATCGTTTTGCAAAGAAAAATCTTTGGAAAACGATACCAATTACCAGGTCTCACCACGTGGAGGTGGCTACGCATCGAGACCCGACATGCGCCCTAGTGGCGCAGCCTGCTGGCGCTACCTGTATCAAAGGTACCCTAATCTAACTTGGAGCGAATTAAGTTAAAGTGACTCTACTGACACTTTATTATAATTCGTGTCTTACAAAGGGGACATCGATTCGGTATACTACAACTCTGCTATCGCAACGCTAAGATATCTTCAAGTTCCCATAAAAATAGGGAATGAAATATCAAACACGCGAGCTAATAGAAAATCGCGACGCGCCCGAACGAGTTCGCGATTATTCGAAAGACCGACTAGCCTAGGCGATGTACTCCCGTGTACAGAGATAACTTCATACCTCGGCACCCTCCCGATCGGGCCTAGCTCAATTCCAGTCACTGTCGCACTCGCCAAGACTTACACGTGGACCAAGGATAGTCCCTGAACCAATGAAACTTCTAGTGTCAACAGGAGGGCCCTGCTGGGCGGTTGCCGGCCAAGACAGACACTTCGCATCCCAGCCACACGGGGTAGAACTTAATCATCCCTGTGGTCTAACCGTAGATGGTACTAGTCCGTCAGCCAGCATGTGCCCGAGCCCAAGTCGCGTACGACTTAGGCAGCGGACCGCCCGGTCGAGGTCAGAAGACGCACTGATTCGAGGGGGTCACCCTGGAACCCGATGCATGACGAGATTGACAGTGACTGGAAATGAGTGTCGGAGACGAGTCGTGAGGATGACTTACGAAGCATGTACTTATCCAGTACACGAGAGCACGTCGCGTAGGCTAGTCGGTGCTTAAGAACAATCACGACTATCGCGAGAACAATTATGTTCTATTTGCTAAACGAGGGAGATAAGAAGATAATAGAAAATTGATATATTTCGCTCCAAGTTAGGTAGCTTACCTTTGTACAGATAGCGCGCACATGATACTTAGTCTAGGCATCTATCTTATGATTACTTAGGTCTACTTAGGTCTAAACGCACGCATCCCGCGTCGTCTATCGATCTGTCTTAAATGAAATCTTGAGAAACCTAAAAGCTAAAACAGAATATATTATTGTTAATATAAACCTGAAAGGAAACGAATTAGTATGGGGAAAGAAAACGAACGAATAGAAACCATGAAGGTTAACTAAATGGAACGAGCAACCCATCGATGAGACAGAAACGAACCAACGACAAAACATTCGAATATTATACGAAATATTCGAATGTTCGCATGAAGATGAATAGAAACGAGAAAATAAAATGTGGAAAAATTAGAATAATTAAAATCTGAAAATAGAAAAAATTATTAAAACCTGAAAGAAAAATAGATTACACCTGAAAAAGAAAATGATAAACAATCTAAAGATGAGATACAAACAACCCAACGATGAGACATAAAGAAACCAACGATGAAACATTCGAATATTATACGAAATACTCGAATGAAAATAAGTAGAAACAGAAAATAAAAGCTGGAAAGTGAAAAAATAATTAAAACCTGCGGAAAGAAGAAATTATTAAAACCTGAAAGAAAAAAATAATTAATATCTGAAAACAAAATAAAAATGATTAGTAAATTATTTAATAGGGTGGGGTGAGGATGGGGTGGCTAGCCCCAACCTCACTTCGAATTCCCACCCCTCGCGCACAACGAAAATTTAGATGTTACACTTCCGAAGTCGAACCGACAAATGACTTCTGCCGAGTCGCGTCGCTCCTTATATAGCCGCTGATCGGCCGAGTCCCCCACCCCGATCGGAAATTTTCGAACTTTATAATTATTATTTTTCCGCGTTAATAGCCAATAATTTATTAATTTATTCACTTTTATTATAGATATACGTTGCGAGAAATTTGTTAATAACAATATCAATTTGTTATTAACAATATGTTTCATAATTTACAAACCTTTTTGTAAATTATAAATACATTTTTACAAACGTACTTTATAATTCCATGTTATCGTCACTAATTTATTAATTTTTTCACTTTTATTATAAAATTTCCGTTACAATCAATTTGTTACGAACAATATACATTTGTTATTAACAATCAGTGTAAAAATTTATAAACTTTTTGCAAATTGTAGGTTCATTTTAACACAGTTACATTCCAAGTTCAAGTAATAGCCTATAATTTATTAATTTTTTCACTTTTATTATTAATTTCCTTTACAACCAATTTGTTATTAACAATATCAATATGTTCCAAACGATAAATATAATAATTTATCAACTTTCTGCAAATTATAACTATATTTATGCGTTTAGAATATACATTTCCGTGCTGCAATTGTATTAACCCCTTTGCCTACAATATCGCGTGAGACTCGTAAGGAAATCGGGCCAAACATAAATATCACGGTTGAAAGCCGTGGTTCGTAGATAGGACCCAACGTAGACAAACATAGGTCAGGTTCGTGGTTAGTTTTCGTCGATGTCTCAGTTACGTGTTATTCTCCGACGCGTTCGAACGAGAGTGCACGAGGTGTGACCGACCTTGCTGTTGACTATGGCACGCGTCAGCGGAACCTAAATGGTAGGGTAAGAGGTTAACTACTGTATATAACATGGCGCAGTGGCAAAACGCAGTTTTACACTGGAAAAATTAAATTTTGGCCAGCTTTTCCGCGAAATTTCCCTACTGTGCGACGCACCGGAACGCAATTGTTTCATCCCTGATCCAATATCGTCTATTTGGGAGGATTGACTGCTCGGGTGTTCGGGAGCTCACTTTCTATACACGTGTGAGCATCCAATTGTTTTTTGTCTTCGCAGGGGGGGCACGCGTCACGGAATATTCCCGATGGTTCTGGTCTTTCCAGAACCTCGATTCGCGACACGTGCACTCGCATCTTGGCATGCGTGTGCCCCATCGTGTTTTTCCTTTGTTGGAGGAACGCTATCGATGGTTCTGATCTTTCTAGAACCGAGAACCATGACACGTA
The DNA here is from genome assembly GCF_001483705.2 of Eufriesea mexicana. Lineage (NCBI taxonomy): Eukaryota > Metazoa > Arthropoda > Insecta > Hymenoptera > Apidae > Eufriesea > Eufriesea mexicana. The sequence continues at coordinate 1,211,264 of NW_016908212.1, read as the reverse complement.
CCCCTGCGTGATTTGCGACTGGCCATCGAACGCTCTCGGTCTTCGAGGTCGCCATTTTTATTTACGACCGGTGTGCCAACCGGTCACGAGTGTATTCGCGTTCTTACATCGTATCGGATCAGACACCATGGTTATATTTTATCGAATTAAATACTTTCGTCGTATGCTCTCGTCCGGTACACGTTTCGACCGGGAACGACCCGATGAGCGAGTCGCGGAGAACGCGAATGGCTAATCACGATCGAGAGAACTCGCAGCGGCGACGATTAATTTCAACGAAACGTAAATGCTCGTTCTTTTCTGTTTCAGGTGAGTTGGTAAAACAATCGTATTTGTCATCCATGAATTTTTCCGGGACTAATGGAAACTCTTGCGGTAAGACCTCTCCTTGATTTACGAGCTCGGGATATGAATGTGCAGGTGGGAGGTTCGGTAGAAGTGTCGGGTGTGAGTTATTAGCTGAAAAATATGTTTTCGCGGAAACTTCGGATTAAATTGACAAAGGGGCCAAGTTTTCAGCGTTGCGAATTGCGCCGCCCCAAAGACGTGATTTATACTCGCATTAAGGGATTTTAAAAGAGGCTTCGACGAATCTCGAATAAGTTTCTCGGCTAATAGGGATCGATTTCGTGATCCCGTGAAACGGGACCGTCTGGTATTCCTGTATTTCAGTTACGTAGTTAATACTCGCACGAACACCGGATTCTCGTCGGCGAGATTTATTCGCCCTGACGTCTCTCGCGTTTAATCCCGTGCGTTTAACGTTATTAATTCGCCCTTCTTCCGGGATATTAACGAAAGCGACGAAACGTTGAAACGCGAATGCACGCGAATTATCGCGTATCTTACGTTTACTCGTTCCCCTACTTGTCGCTGTAATTTCGCGACTCGGAGAAATTCGCGTCCCGAGCTGAACGAGTGTACCTACCCCCGCAAGGTGCACGGGCACCATTCGCCGGGAGGATTTTCGTCTCGGATCACCTCTCTTATCTCTTTTCGGCGATTTCTCACCCCAGCCGTAATCGCGGTTAATTCCGGATCGATATCGCGGATAGCGCTATAATCGGATTAGATTAAACGGAAAATCTCGGTAGTAACTCGCATGTACATGGTTGGCGGCGGTCGTTAACTCGAGCTGGTAGGCACGTCGTCGACGACGCCGACTTCTCTGTCTTCTTAAACGCCAATCGAATATCTCTGCCTCTGCTGGACAAATTAAATCGTATCTTTGCCAGCGTGCTAAATTTAACTACCAAATTAATTTCCCCCTTCAGCGCGTCGTCTGGGCCCTGGAGACGGTGGGTAGTCTTCCGCTAATGTCAGTCATATTTAATCGCGCGTTGAACGTACAGTTAGCCTCGCTAATTATCCGCGTATGGTCGGCCGACTAGGTCAGCCGGAAACGTGCAAATGTTTATCTTTAATTGTCAGTGTAGACCGGGGTTCGCGAACGCGGAGAAATAACCGGTCGTTTTCGCCACGCGGTCGTTGACCGTTGAAGTTGCGGTGGCGTCGGTTGTAAAAGGAGCAAAGGGCGCCAGCAAGGGAGTAGGGAATATCTAGGAGACTCCGGGAAACTTTCGGTAGGATGGTGGGACACTAACCTGCTTCGACTAATACCGGTGAGGTTTCGTCTACTTTAACCCAACCTAACTTAGCCTTAGATTAGACCAACGGACCATGTACTTGTTCACTCGCGCACCGTCTTTACCGACACGGTCCTCGACATAACCGTACCTTTCCGGTAGCTGCACTTTATACACGCCGTTCGCCGGGATTGCGAGGCAAAGATACATGAAAACTTTCCTTCGAGAAATTTATCCCCGCCCGTTACTCCTCCCGCGCTCTTCTCCTCTTCTTCCACCATTTTTTCTTCCTTTTCCTTCTTTTTTTCCTTTTTTTCTTTTTTCCTCCTTGTCTCGCCGCAAAGAGTTCCGCGTTTCTCGGGAATTCTTGATTCGTCGAATGATAATCCTCCGGAGGGTCCGGATAGATCGGAGAAGCACTTTAACCTTGTTTTATGGATCAGTTCCCTTCCGACCTATCTCGCGACGTTAAACGTCGGATTCCGCGGCGTATCGTAATTCACGAGAGAGTCCGTGCCACGCGTTTTGCTTAATTCTCGTGGAAATTTCAAGTACGCGTTAATCCTGGAATCTCACGGTTGTCGTTGACGAGCCTATCGGCTGGGTATCGCGGGATCGCGGTTCGCGACTGGGCCCGGTATGGTAATTAATTTTCAGCCGTATATGCGCGTATATTCGTGATGTTGCTCGTGGATCAAGCGGTCCATCCCGAGCCTCGAAGAGTACATAACGTGGCCGTTTGACGGACGCGGGATCCGTAGCGGATCCTGCCATGTGTACTTAAGGAATCGACGCCAAACATAATTACAGGTTTCGCACGTTTGCCTCCGACAAACACTCTCTTCCAGCTAATACGGTCAAATACATTCCTGCGCTACCCTCAAGTTTCGAACTCCACGGTTGGCAGCAGCAGCGCGTGGCTGCGATCGTTAAACGTGTTCGTATCGTTCCATCCTACATCGGAATTTCTTCGGGTCATTTACGAATTAACATAATCCGCGGTACAGCGAACAATACGTTTCCAACGGAACACCGCCGTTAAAACTTTGCGGCAGGAAAGTCGGAAGCCCGAGCACGCTTGTTCATCGCGTAGTTGCTCGTTAATTCTGCTTCACGCATGACCGTAAAAGCGAAGAAAACAGGCCAGACTGGGCCCGACACGCGTAAATCTCCCTCAAGTTTGGCCGCCGTACGATATTTACGTTGAACCGGTAGATTTGCAGAGTTCTCTTCGGAGACAGCCGCATAATTAGGTCCTGGGAGAACAGTTCCGGAAAGTCGCGTAACTTCGTAACAGAATTAAGCCACCATATCTCGTTCTATCTTTCCGCGTTCTCGCTCCCTCGCACTCGTTCATCCGGTTAGGTCTGGGCTCGTCTCTATCCCCCTTAGAATCACTTGGACCCCCGCGATGGCGCGCCATGGCGCGGCGGTTCTGCACCCGGACTGGCTTATTAAATTCCTCGAAGTTTCTTCTCATTTGACACAGTAGCACTTACACGTGTTCGTCTTTCTCGCTCTCGTTCACCTCCTCGATTCACCTCCGACCCTCGTTGTTCCACGAACTGTGACCTTCCAGCACGTGCTTGACTTAAGCGCAATTTAATATGGTTTAAGTTCGCGTAAGGAGTCAAGATGGAAACAAGTTGCCGCGCCTAATCAAGCCTCGCTTTAACCCCGAGAACCGCTCCCCGGAGATGTTGCAAACTACTTGTCTAACTAATAATCGCGGTGGATTTCCAAACTAAAACTTGCTACGCGAAGATTGGTGGACCCGCGAGTATGCTCCGTTCTCCAGACACCGGTTGACAAGTATCGCTCTTATTTTATTCGTTGTCCATCTCTTTAACGCTCGCGATTCCTTCTCTTCGAATCCAACACCGACATCATCTCGTCTAGACATCGATAGTCTTTGTAATTAACATCCACTCGATTTCACGGTCGTTGCGAAGTTTAACGCGAAATTACGTGTCGCGGCCCCAAGACCTAACGTCCCTAGTTAAGCGGAGGTCTGTTTGTATCCTTACTGCCAGCGTCCCTTGATCGTACACACTCATCGTCACCTAGTCACCACTTGGATAAACCTTAGTAAGGATCAATACATCACCCATGAGACGAGAGGCATTGTTTAAACATCCACCACCACCGAAAGACGTCGAAGCTACCACACACCCGCCTCTTACATTTCGCGCCAACCAATCGGTAGATACACAAAACGTGTAAAACCACCGAGACAGCAGTCGCGAGAGAGTTCTAAAAATCTCACGAAAACGGACAAGCATCACGACCAGACTATCAGCCAAGATCCACGACGATCGACTCGGTACGACATACACCAACACGTCAGAACTTCGTAGCTCGACCGGGTCTAGCTCTATCAGTTTAGAGTAGGCCGCATCCCAGCAACATTGTCGCATCTGCGCAAAGGGGCCTTACAAGCCCGCGAAACTGCCACCGTGCGAGTCGCAGTGTTCGGGACGCAACATTATGAAAAATCCAATCGTGGCTGAGTATCCACCCGTCAGTGATATAGCTCAGCGTATAGCTCATACGTGATATTTCCTCCATAAATCCGACTTAATTAAAGTCGTACCTCGATATATCGCGATCCAGACGCAGGCAACAGCGTTTTCGGCGCGCATTCTACTTAATCAAGTACACGGAACAAACTTGATAGAACGCTCTCTGATTAGAGAGAGAGAGAGAGAGGGAGAGAGTTCCTCGAGTAGTACAGCTTTATCTATCGCGCGGGAGTATCGCGAGTAGGGTGTTGCTCGAGTCTTCTCGTTGGAAAATTTTCTTTTCTCTTAAATTTATCGATTTACAGCGTCGCGTCCGCGTAGTCTTTGACTCGTTCCACTTTCTCGCATCCGGTTTCGCGAGGTTTGTCGTGCTTAAATTGTCGCGCTAAATGCGCAAGGGACGAGCGTGGCGATAATCCGTTGAAAAGTTTGGGGGTGGAAACCGGTTACACCTAAGGGTAATATATTTCGGTGGCGACTTATGACTTCCGACAAATTCAAACGCACTTCGTACCTCTTGGCCAGATAGGTATCGATTTCTGGCTGCACGGCTGGTGCCACGGCCTCGATATAATCGCGTTATTCCGGAAGCCGCGTAGTCGCGCGCTCCTCGTTTTCCGTATTTGTCTTGTCTTCCGTTCCGTTCGCGGAAGAACGAGCGGTCGAGCGAGGAGCGAATATCCTTGCCGTTGGACGGGGTGGAAAAAGGAAGGAAAAAGAGGGACTGAAAGGCGGAGGAGATCAGGGACGGAGGTCTGCGTGAAATACAGCGTGCTGGGTCGCCGGGAATAGGGCGGAGAAGGAGAAAAGACGGTAGGAGGAAGGAGGCAATGGAATTTGATATCGCGCGCAGGGCCGGGAAAATAAAGTGGAAAAATTCCATCTGGTCAGACGTATCAAGCTCTATGTCCTCCTGGCGGAAAGGAGAGGAAGTTGGGTGAAGGTACACGGGGACAACTCGGCCAGACACTCGATACACCCTTGGCCGATTCGCGGGAAAAGCGTCGCTGCGATACCGGCGATGGAGATTCATAGCGGTGACCGAGAAATTTATTACGTTTTCGATGTATAGCCCGGTGTAAAGAATTCGATCGTCCTTTTCGACGTTATCTTCTCCAATTGTCCTTTACGACTGCCATTTTCCACGCCTCTCCTCGTTGCGTTCGTCTCGCGTACCGTATGAGCAACGAGTCTCGCTTCGCGAATATACTGACCCCTTGAGAAGCGACCATAAAATTCCCTTTAAGGTTACGGGCTCGTGCGTACCGTGTAATCTCGATTTTTTACGGTATTATGTAATTTGGACAGTTTTCCAACCGTGCTTATTATTCATCGGTAAGCTACCACGCGTGTAGCCTGTATATTTACCAAAACATACTGGGCTATCGTTGTTCTCGCTGCTCGTAACCTCGCACGTTTGTCTACGTACCGATGGGTTTATCCGCGAAATAAACGAGATAAAAATGACGTAGAAGAAAATGGAAATAGAGGAAAGTAATACTCGTTTATTCGTGGAACGACGAGAGATATTCGGAAAGTTTACCGGGGCGCGACATTCGTCGCGAAGAAGTTTGTCCTCGCACGTACCGTCGATCAGTCTCTTTAACCTCGAGGACGGATCTCGAGACGTTTTTACCCGGCACTCGTAAGGTATTTGAGACGTTTAGCCGTCGTTGATTTCATCATCCTCCCATCGTGTCTTCTTCCGTCGCTCTTCCTTCTCACGAGTCGTTAACTTTCGCGTGGGCAAAAAGCGGCGAACGACGAAACTGGCTGGCCTAGCCCGGACTGGATGGCTGCCTCTGGTCCGAGTGTTGGCAAGCGTCGCGACGCGTCGCTCGCGTTCGCCGTTTTCGTGTGCCGTGTGTCCCTCTGTTCGTCCCTTCGTTCGTTTGCGAAAGTGGAGGACGTCGGGCCCGGCGAAATTAAAAACATTTACTTCCGCGAAAGAAACACGAGGGGCGTGGGTCGCCGCTCTCATAAGCCGGTGACACATCTTGCAGCCGGGAAAAGGAGTAGGATGAGCGAAAAGCTCGTGAAACAGGCGAGAGGGTGGGTGCGGAGGGAGTAGGTGGTAACCTCGTACCCACTTTCCAGATGTACACAGCCTCGTGCCAACGTCGAGTAAGAGGAAGCCAGGGATGGGACGGAACGAGAGAAAGGACAAGCCGGGAATACCAGACAACTACGACCGTGAGAATTAATTCGAGATATTGCGCTTAACCGAAGGACTGCATCCGGATATCGGGCATTTCAAACTCGTTCGCGAGGTCGTTCGTACCCTGTCGATAAACGACATCGAATAATACCGAGACATCTGGACGGGGAAAGTTAACGAAACGAAAGATAAATTACGACGTTCGTTCCAGGTGGATTCGAATTTGCGTGATTCTTCGAATTTCGCCTGGGAAAAGTTTTCCACGAAATTTTCATATCCGCCACTTGTCGTAAATTTCTCGTGCTGTCGACCAGTAAACGGTCGTTTCTCCACTGATGCGTAGAGCGTCGCTTCTGGAGTGGCAGTCCGAAAATCGAATGCAACTTTACGCCGTTGCTCGTGATTCCCCGTTAATCGGAGTCTCTCGTCAAAGCTGGAACAGCATCGAATCCAATTTCTGAGTACCGACGAGCACCGTGATACGATCTACGTGACACGAAACAGGGACAGAGCTCTGTCTAGAGGAAGCTGGATGATGGTGGCTGCGTAAGCAGATTACGCAACTGTGTAATTGAATGGGCACTCTAAATACCCCGACCGCTAATTAAGAAGGCGATCAATCGATTATCCCAGCTGGCATCGATACACGGTCCTCCTTCCACCTGGCTCTCCTGATCCGCTCTTCTAGCAATGTAGCCGTGACGCCGACCAGGGAATCGTAACATGGTTGCCCGTTACCGGAGGGGGTTTTAACCCCCCTCGTCGCCCGCCGCGCCACTTGCCACCCCCGCTAAGTCTGTTATCAGCAAACCCCAGCCTCATCGGAGACTGGTGCTCGGCTAACTGCCGATTATTGCCGGCGGCATAACCTTCGATTAAAATCAACCCATCCCAGCCCGTTTAACGGTCTCTTTAGGTTTCCCAATCAACGAGCTGCACGAGAGACGTATACCACTCCTTCTTCCTTCTAGGATTTCCGCGCGGAGAGGAATCCCTGGACTTGGATTTTTCTTCTCTCGCGGCGTGGATAAGTGGAAGATGGTTTAATAGGCAGGACAATCGCGATTCCCGTCGAGTCTCGTAGTTTTCACGCGCGTAGAAGGGTCAAGGATGAGGGATGGTTAACGAGATCGACGAAGGGGGTTGCGCCACGCACGACGGTGTCAAAGGTGTTTGAAATATCGAAGTACCAAGTCGAACGTTTAGCATCTTTCGTGGAAGATTACGCCTGGAGCTGAATGGTTGATCCCACCGGCGAAGGGCGAGCTTCCGAGGGATTTAAGAGCCGGATGATAAATATTAAAATAACAATTTGAATTCCACTTTCGTTCGAGCTCCGCCGGAATCCCATAGCACTCGGAGAAGGTTTCGCAACGAAGAGGGAAGGAAGGAGGTAAACTGCAGGGCGTGCGGATACCGTAGATTCATGCAATAATCATCCTGCGTGCTTAGTCTACGCTTTAGCGCGATCCATTATCTTTTTTCCCTTCGCTGCTCCCTCGTGAAACGTTCTTCGTGTCGGGAATCAAGGATAACGCGAATCTCGTTGGATCGGTCGTGTATATTTAACGTCCGACGAATTATACATCGAGGATGATGCTTCGCCCGACTCTTTCTTAAATGGGAAGAGGTCGGAGTAGGTTCACGTTCTCCTAGAAACGTAAATCGATGCTCGGTACAGGTTATGTCCAATTTGGTCAAATTAAGGCAAAAATTCGAACGATCGGACCCTGTGACAGCACCGTGGACGAATAACCATCGTTTAGCCTCGTGTTCGCGAATCCTTTCGATATATTAATCACAGCGGAACCTCGATCGTGCTCGGATGAGAAAATTTTTACGCATTTCGAAACGGGGTAATGACAACAACGGAAAATAAATTTAAACGTAATCTGGTTACAAATTATTTCCGTTTCGTCCGAAGCTTTCTTAAAGGGGAAGAGGTCGGACGAGGTTCACGTCCTCTTACAAACGTAAACTAGTTATTTGAGATTTTTACAAGAGTTTATTTCGATACGATACAAGAGAGGATGCGTTTACTGCGTTGGTTATGGTTTTTGACCGTGTCTGTTCTCCTGTCTTCGCGTGTTTCATAAGTTCGGGTGTTGCTGTCATTGGTCGTCGAGGCGTGTAAGTGGTGGGTGCATTTCTTCCTGTTGGCAGCATGTTGGTTGGAGGGGTGTGTATGGAGTTCGGTGGTTCTTGGCGCAAGTGGAAGTTTAAACAAATTGTCAATTTGTTTTTCGGTTCTTGGGAAATTTTTATCTTTTTTATAGGGGGCTAACTCGGGTGGTATTTTAGAGGGTCCAGATGTCCGCGAGTCGCGGGACGCTGGTCGTAAAGGAGTAAACTCGGGTCTTCGGTCTTCGGGGGTGAATATAGGAAATAGTATACGAGGTTCGAGTCTTATTAAAGATTAGAACGGTTGGGGCGGCGCAAGGGTCCGCGAGTTTGGTAACGAATGTAGGGAACGAACAGGTGATAGTTACAATGCAGTCAATTGCTCGAGTCGACGAAGAAGAGCTTGCGTTTCGCGACGCGACAGGGAAGGTCAGTGCATCCGCGAATTCCGCGGTTTTATTACGCGGAATCGACTATTCGATGGGCAAAGGTTGCCAAGCGTATATAGTTGCACATTCGAATACGAATCTCTTTCCGCGAGCCTCCGTACCCAGGCTGTGTCGTACATACATTCTTGCATTTGACGCGCATCATTGCTCGCTTTGAGCCGTTATCGTACTACGAACACGTGGCACGCAAAAGTCCATTGAAAACTAACCCGGCAACCTAATATCGGAAGTGATCGTTCGCTTCTAAACTCGGAATTTCCATCAGCGAAATTACCGTTGCCCTCGTGCGAGTCGGATCGCGTTAATTTCCAATTCCATTTCACCGTTAACGTTAACGAAAATCGCGCTGTTAATTTTCCAACGCGCCGCAGCGTCGGACCCCCCGTAGTTCCGCTCGGTGGACGAAGAGGGACGCGACGCGCGGAAAATTGATACTAAATTTTATATTTCACTGGAGGCCCGCGTTACCACCGGCGGCGGCGCGGATTAAAGCGACTGCTTAGGTGCTTGGATATTAGCGTATCCCGAGGGGGTGGCGAAGATAGGAGGGATGGCGCGCGAGGGTTTGGAAGGGTCGTAGAGGCCGAGAGGGAGACCGTTGGTCGGGCATTCGCGACAAAGGCTAATTGCAAAGCGCGGGAGAACCGCGTCGCAAACGGGAACAAGCCCATATTACGTCGGAACACACAACCACCCCTCGCTTCCCTCTCGCTCTCTTGCCACTGCTTTCGACCTCTTTCTCTCGCTTCTCGCTCTGCCTCGTCTCTTTCCTGTAACGCGTTACCTGTATGCGTTGACCGGATAGGGTGACATCGAGGACGAGCTCGAGGTCAGCTGACGCCTCGAACTATGCGTGTGCCGTAGAGAAACGGTCCAGGATGGTCTACCATAGCAGAATTATGGTCCATCGGCTCGCTAACCCGGGCTTGGTATGGTACGCGCGCAAAGCATCCCTGCACAGTGACGCGACCAGGTAAACCTCGACCTCGAGACCGCATCGCATACAATTCCTCCACCCCTGCCAACGGTCCCTTTCACAGCGAATTCAACCTTCGACCGTATCCCCCATCTCTTGTCCTCTGCCCGTCTCTCTTTCTCCCTGTGCCCATCGTCTACGCTTTCCTGCTTTCTCCCTGGCCCCTGTATCGTTCTATGCTCGGTCACGCGTGTCCGTATTCGCGCTTGCACGCGTGTCCCTGTGTGTACCGAAGCTCTTTCGGTCAATCGCGACACCGGAGTACGCCCTCTCCGGGAACCGTACAGAGTTGCTAATTGACAATATCGCGGGAATGCAGGAAAATTGGCCGGAACAAGGTTTAACGAGGTTAGAAAATTCGTTAAGGCCGGGAAAAAAATGATCGATCATAAGCGGGTTGGCGCGCGGTCGCGCTCCATCGCCATGCACTTCCGTCCCCGCGTGAAATTTCGCTTCGCTTCGATGCACGCGGCTAATTCGATCACAATGGGAGCTTTAACCGGGACTTAATCGAATTGAACTAAACGAAGGTTATTTAGTCGGAATATTGCGCGCCGGTGAGCGGAATTGATACGAAGCTGACGGCGCGATCGCGATCGCGATCGAACGGTGCAGTTGCACGCGTGGAGACGAGAGGAATCTTCGAGTCGAGCTCTCTCCACCGGCCCTTCGCGATTATGGATCGTTCTTCGTAATTGAACGGATAATTGAAGCGATCCTTATCAAAGCTTGCGAACGTTATGGAGCACGGTCACGGCAAACACGAGCTCGTTTGGCTGCAACTCCGCGGGTCGAGCTCTTTCGCCTTCTCTTTGAACGCAGTCGAGAAGATCCCCCGGTTCGGTAAACCGACCGCTAATTAATCGGTTAAGCATCGATCGAGGCGCAAGATTGCCGCGTCTGATCGAGGCAAGGAAAGCAACGTCCCGTTGCTGGAATATTAATCGCGACGCGAGATACGGTGGTAACGACACGGTCAGACTGACGTGTTCGAAAGTAGGATATCTCCGGCATCGAAACACCACTCGTTTCCATGACAGCATTGTGTTTTTGATACAGGATACGTTTATCGACGTGTTTTCAGAACGATATCGCGTCTAAATGCTCGTGCACGGGCATAAAAGGCGATCAGTGCGAAATTGAATTCCTTTTGCTCGCTGTTGTACCTGCGATGTGTCCGTGACGGCCATCTTGAAATTCCGTGATGTTCCATGGCATCGCAATATCCCGTAACATCGTGACTCGGTATTGTGAGCGGAGAGGGTTGCGAATGACGGCTTTCATGGCTGCGTCCATGGCTGATCGCTGATGCACGTGCAAATCGGACGTTGGACGGATTGACGTGTCGTAGTTTGCGCGTACACGCGTGAACCCCTGGAAAAATGATCGTAGGACCCTATTTCGGGGAAACAAATATCGCTAATCGGCCAATGCCAACTCGGAATCCTATTTCGGATAAACAAATTACAAATTACAAAGTTCTAGAAGCAACTCGGAAATCAGCTGAACCCCTGGAAAAATGATCGTAGGACCCTATTTCGGGGAAACAAATATCGCTAATCGGCCAATCGGAATCCTATTTCGGATAAACAAATTACAAATTACAAAGTTCTAGAAGCAAATCGGAAATCAGTCGATACCATTATAGGAATTTCTACTTAAGGGAAGTCATGGATCCCCAGAGGACTTGCGAGAGAATCCTCGTATCTCCTTGAAGTCGGAGTCCATGTAGCGGCGATGGTCGCTACATACCCATCGTTCGCGTCGTACTTCTGTCTTTGAAATAATTTCCCCTCGATTTCGGGACTGTTAAAGCATCCAAACGGGATCTATGGATTTATACGTCGACGAACGATGGAATCGTACGATCCATCGATCTCGTAAATTTTTACTCACCTCGAATTCGCCCATCTTCGCTCGACGAGTGTACATTTTTCACGCGTACGCGTCTAAACTTTAAGAGACGAATTCTAGAGTCACGAAAGCGACCGTATCGATTCGTCGTCGAATTTCGAAATCGATTATTGTCGTCTGGCCGTCGTCCTTGCGGGAACGCGAGTTTTAAGGAAGAGTCGGGAAAGGTTGGAAAAGCGTAAGGTAGACGAGTTACTTGGCATGCAGGTCGAGGATAGTCGGGGCTGGAATTCCGTATGGATTAAGTAACCCCGTGCGCATAAGCCTGGATAGAATCGTGTACACGTACACAGGCTGCACGCTCGGAGCTTTAAGCGTACATTTTTAAACACCGTGCTGTGACTCCGTGAAAAAAAGCTCGATTTATTCGTCGTTTAACGAAACTTGATTTAGCGCGAGCAGCCACGTCGCCTTGCCTTCCACGTGCACGGTTTAGAAGAAATCGCCGTAACGATGTTTCGCAGTAATTTCACCGCCACTGCTGTATTTATCATGGAAATCTTGTTCCCCTGCCCGCGTTAAAAACATTTTTACGACGCGAGGTATCGCACCTGTTTATGCTAGTCTTACGACGCTGCAGGTAGGGAAACGACGCTTCGAAACCAAGCTCTGTCTTCAATTTTTCTTCCTCCCGACGACGTTTCGGTACTTTCAACGGATTTGAAATTTCGATAACAATTGACAGGATTAGGCGTTCCGTACGCGTGTTCTGAAATTCTATTTCACGTACGAAGTACACTTTCACGCGTAGTACGACAAGATATGAAAATATTTACGAGTCGCAATAATTCCGGAGCATCGACAACAACGCTGTTGGGCGATTCGAGTATACAAGGGGAGGAGAGAGGGTTGGGTTAACTCTTTGCGGCACAGGATTTCGCATAACAAAATAGATCCACGTCGCACAGAAATTTTATTCTGTTTTAAATGAAACAAAATTGGTATACTTGTACTAACAAAGGAATCGTATAATGTAAAAACATAAAAGCGAGAAAAAAAGATTGCCGCGATAAACATTTCGCTTGCAATTGATGAACATGTACTGGCATGTTCAACGTTACCAGCACGAGCGAATGCATTTATAACATTTGCCGAAGGTATTACCAACTGCTTTACGTAAACAAGACGAAATATAAACCTATGCGCATGGTTTATATTTATAACCTAACCTAACCTAATCCGCCGCTTCGTTTTGGGACCTCGGTTTCGCTGCTACGTGCTCGTCACTCACGCCGCCATATCGGTAACCGGAACTCGCATCCTCTTACGAGTAGAAAAGTAAAATTCGACGAAGAGTTCAACACGTTAGGTCCCCAGAGGCCAGCGTTAGACTTTCCGTTCGGGCCCGGCCCAGACTAGGACCGAAAGGTGCTAACTTTTGGTGTTAAATGCCTCGCCATCTTTGGACCTAACGTTTGGGAATTCCTGTTATAACGATTGATACAGTATCTCCGAGTTTTACGAACACTTTGCCCTCCGCCGGTGGTCCACTCGACGCCCGAGTCTGGGCGTGAACGGAGCCAAGCAAAACGGGCTGTTGACACTTAACGTGTTAAACGCGATCAGGTAATCACGCGTATTCTATTCGCTCGTTCGTCGGGTAACTCGGTCGTATATACGAGTAATATATCCGGCAAGGCACGAGAGCGTCTAAAAATCTCGCGAAACTTGGTCTCGTCTCGCGGTGTGGGTTCCTGCGCGTTTTTCACCGCATCGCCGCTCGTTTTCGACATTTTCTCGCTCGGCGCATCCAGCAGCCCGGCTCTGGCGGCGAATGGAGAAAAGACGGGACGAAGATGCAGGGTGACAACGCAATTTCGCGGCGAAAACACGACGGGGAACGTATAAAGAGATTGTCTTTCGCCGTGGCCCGCTTAAAAATTTCCCGAGCACGGTATAAAAGTACCCGACGCGACGTCGAGCGGATTTACGTGCACGGACGAGTGTGCGAGAATTACCGGAGTCGGATCGACGTTCCCTTATGTTTGCACGCGGGCCAACAAGGAGTAACGGCGTTCCTTGTTACGCCGCACACGAGATAATAAACCGTTGGCCGGAGTAACCATAACCATCGGGTACGTTGTCTCGCGTGGCACGGTTATAAACGTGTCCGCTATTCACGATCCGACGAAAGAACGCCGCAATAAAGAGCCGTGTTATCGTCGGGTGATTAAATTTCGCCCGACGTCCACCGAGTTCGATTCTTCGGAAATTCGATAGAATTCCGGGTCGAGAGTGTCGATACGTTTTATGGGAGAACGGTGGCGCAGGATGGCCGCCGGGTGGTTACAGGGTAGCTACGACGAACGGCCGCGAAAGGGGTAACAGCGCGTCGTCGAAAATTCTCTGGAGGACGAACGTTCGGCAGACCGCTTTAAATCCACCCTCGGGCCTCCGTTATAAATATAACATAATCGATGTTTCCCCTTTATCCGCTGTCGCGACCACCACGAAATAAACCCGTGGACCTAAAGAGGAACCGAGTACGCGAAGACACGCCCTGCTCGTAGCAGCGGACACTTCTCCGAGGTATCGGCATTATATCCACGCATATTTCGCCAACCCTGACTCGTAGGTCTTCCTATTTGCTCTCTTCCGTGTGCAGGCTACTCGAGTAACATGAAGAGTGCAAGTTCTTCGGGTCATTGATTTAGTTGAAACTTTACAGGTTTGTATGACTATGTTAGTGGTGGATGAAATATCAGTAACAATAAGAATAATTCTTCATTTAATTACAAAAATGATGAAACAGGAATATTAGGTTTAAATTGTGGGGGTCCATCTCCATGATCCTCGAAGTCGAGGTGGTCGCAGGTATCCTCGGTACAGAGTAGTGCTAGAAGGGACAGTAGGATGGGCCTGCTAGTGAACTCATCAGTAAGGCTACCCTAGCAGGCCCTGGCTTAAACTGGGATACTATTGGAAGGTCGGGAAGTTATATATGTAGAGATAGGGTGGTGCTAAATAATGTAAAACTATTTATTAGACATAAAATATAATATACAATGTGCGGTGACGGTAAAGACTACGAATATAGATATCTGGCAACTAAACTTTTACGACTACAACTAATAACACGATTATAACTAACAACACAATTCTTCACAACTCTCTCGCTTATAATTCTACTACGGACTCTAACATACTACACCGTACTACGACATACTACATACTGCCTACTCACGCCCTTGCATCCCTATTTAAAACCATACATTCTATCCTCTTTCATACCTATTTTCTCTTTCCCAATCACACTTTCCCACGCACTGCTTGCAATCTTACCCTCAACGGGTCACGTAGCCCAAACACTCGAACGCATTCCTAAAGCCACTCGATGCATTCGTAAATATCCCGTCCACACGATCCTAGCGCACGATCATTCGTCCTTTCGCACGCACTCTAGATAACACGCTCGACCCACTCATCCTGCGATACCACCTATATATACTTATAGTTATTAGAAGTTGTAAATATTCCGAAATCGGAATCCCTCTAGTGACTAGGGTGAAAATGATGGTCGCTACAAAATATAGTTAATTTTCCACAATCACATACTCACACCACTATTAAAACTCACTTACAACTGACCTAGGCCCAATCGCTCTCTCTTTGTTCCTTTTTCTTTCATACGTTACACGACAGACACAATTCGCACACACCTCGATCATTACACGCATGCTCATTTATCGCAATAACCTGGATCCATTAGACATTGGCATCCCATGCTTACTCGTCCCACTCATCTCTTTCTTACATACATCGTTTCTTTATTATATCGACAGATATATGTTCAAAATCCATGTTAACCCTTTGCACTCGAGAGGCGACCCTCAGTCGCCATTTAATCAGAGTCTGAAGATGGATGTTAATTAATATATCAAATTCACGATTACCCAACGATGCGTGGAATATCGAAGTCAAATAATTCTATGTCTCAATTTGCATACGATTTTTTATTTACCGTTTTAAAAATATCCTCGACTTTATGGCAGAAAGTCTTGGAATTACTATTTTCCCGTAACGAAAAAATCGCCGACTGCAAAGGGTTAACTATTACCACGAACTAGTCGATAGTTTTCCAGATATTTGTGATCAAAGCTCTGCGACGGCGTCATTCTCACTCTCGCCGATAGATGGATACCTAGTTGAAAGAGGTTCGAGGATGTTGCGTCTAATCAATCGAATTTCTTCAATTGCCAAGAACGCATCACGCGCCAACTTAATATTGCGTGATTAGTTTCTACTTTATAATTGGCATTGCGGCCTAACGGCAACGTGCGAAAATTGCCACCAGCGTGGGATCTACAAACCTAGAAAGTTCCAGCTAAATCCATAACCCGAAGGACTTGCATTCTGCTTAGTTAGCCGTGCGAGACACAGTTTCTTTCGGCGGATATTACGCATCGGATCTTTCGAAGCAACCTTCTGCGTTTCCGCGTTTCATTGCTATCATTGACCGTTTCGATGTAGTTACACGGCGCTTTTCAAGGATCCAAAGAGAGAGATCCAGCGAGGATAGAGTCTGCGTTTGACGATAGTTGGAAGGAGGTGCCAGGATTAAAACGAATCTCGAAACGATCGCGTATCCGAGCGATTTCTCTTCGTCAGGTTTTCTGACTGGAGCGATTAAATTCCCGAGTCTGGTGGAAATTATCAAGCCCCGGCTGTCTATCGGTCGTTCGTTAACGACGTTGTTAGCAAGGTGAAATTGTCTTGTCGTTAATGATTTCGCGAGCGTATTAAAAGCCGGAGAATGGACCGCGATTGGGGCCGCCTCCGGTACCCACGGTTAGAATATCGAGATAAGGAGGATTGATTTATGCTGGATTGCTCGCAACGGGACACGGTGAAAAATTAACGCGTTCGTATATATAGAGGCACGTAGAAACGGAATTTCGAATCTCGCCGACAGATCGAGACACCGGACGTGGTCCGTCAATGGCGGCGGTGTACGCGATGCATTTTGCAGGCAGGGATCGTTGGAATGTCCGCTAATCGCCCGGCGACATCGTTGGAATTAATCGATTAATCGAACCTGGCGTTTATTAATAACGTCGCGACGCGCCCGGCATTCGACCGGCTGGAAATAAACCGGTCACGTTCGGCGTCGAGGGCGTCGCGCGCCTGCTACGAGACGATTCCGAAGGTAACGCCGCGCGCGATCGACATTTCGCCGCTCTGCCTCTGGCCATTAATTAACATCGCGACTGGCTGATTAACATATTATCGCGGCAAGACAGCCGCCGGTGTCGGAAGCAAAGCCGACTTGCTTGTAAGCGCGGAAGCGGTGAGATTGCGTTGGATGGGAGGAGAAGGCGGAGAAGGACGCGAGGAGGAGTAGGAGCGGAAGGTAAAGGAAAGGAGGAAGTAGGGGACTGTTGCCGAGATTCAGCCTTTCAGAAACGAACAATAATGGCGCGGCGGTGGGGTCAGGCTGGCGTAAGGGTGGCGCCAGGGTGGCAGAGAGATGGTGGGGCTGGCGGAGGCAGCGCTGGAGAATCCCTGCAGGCACGTTCGACTATTAACCCCGCCGAGATTCGGAAACACTCGGCGACTGAAACCACCGTCTCTACATCCAACCCCTTCTAGGACGTTTGAACGAGACTTCT
Organism: Eufriesea mexicana; assembly: GCF_001483705.2. NCBI lineage: Eukaryota > Metazoa > Arthropoda > Insecta > Hymenoptera > Apidae > Eufriesea > Eufriesea mexicana. The sequence continues at coordinate 1,193,929 of NW_016908212.1, read as the reverse complement.
ACCCAGCCGCAGTGTCTCCGTAACAAGGGCGAACTCAATCCCCGAGCACAGGCAGACACTACCCTGGGACCCCGAATCAGTTTTCTCCGCCTTCGTCTCGTTGTTTCGTCTCGTTCCGTTCCGTCTCGCCTTTTTCCTATTTCCCTGACCCCGACGCCGAGTCGGTATGATTAAAACGAAATCGTCGTCTCCGCGCGTTCGTCCTCGTCACGGCCACGGGTCCCGTCCGACCATTCGCGTCGTTGGCTTGTATTAGCGGAAATGGCAAAGGTGTCGGAGCGATACGGGTTCCAAGATCAAAGAAGAGGAGGGCACGGTGCTGCAAAGTGACGCGTTTCAACGTCTCGTAAGTCGGCGTTCAGACGAGGCAGACAGAGAGAGAGGGATAGCTTTGGACGGGATCGATCGGAGCATCCGCTCCGGAACGGGATCTCGTTAGGGGTAGAATCGTAGAAACGATTTTTCAGCCTAACAACTCGCTCCGCCGGTAGGATTTTAAACTCGTGCCTATGATTGCGAGAGCGGCGAAGTTCTCCAGACGTAGATAGTAAATAATTACGCGTCGCGATAAATAAATTACTTTAATGGATCTGCGGCATGTACCGGCGACGGAAGATCGGGAACGCGATTCCTAAGACGGTTTATTAATGATGCTCGAGTGTCGTATCATTGTGTATTCGTTTCCGCGTCCATTCCAGCGTCGGTCTCTCTACGCGAGTTAGATAAAAGTGGCAAGTGCCGCGAAACAATTTGTTATCAAGAGCAACGATACGACCGCGAAATATATCTTTACGACGTAGTAAATAGCAACGCACCCCCTCCCGCTTCACGCATGAATCACTTCGCGACGGCTTCGAGAATGAGTCCTGAAAAATCCTCGCGTTTCCGAGAGTTCGACGTGTCCAAGATACCTCAAAGAAAAAAGAAAGAAAGGAAAAAAAAAATAGAAAAAAAGAAAAAAAGAAGAAAGGAAGAAAATCTTGGTCGCACCGTATCGAGTGCCCATCGTCGCGACGCTATTCTTGCCGTACACGCGTGCAGTGGTCAATATTCAAACGTTTTCCCTATATAACAATGCGGACGTTTTTATGCAGCAGTGATATCCGCAGTGACCCAGAAAGATATCGAATGATACACGTTTTTCCGCGATATCGAAAGTCATCGGAAATTTATGCGACACCTACGTGCGAAATTCGCGTACTCGCCGTGTACAGCGGTGTGCGGCTGCTGCGTGGTCGATCGAGAAAACGTTCGAACGAACGAACGAATGGTTACCGACGAGGCCGTGATGTTCGCGTAATTTTGCCACAGGTTCGTTTCCGTAAGATCATGTTGCAGCCTCGACGGGCACCGCCATTGGCGATAGCCGTATTTCAGACTTAGCGTATTATCGTGGTATTACGTGTACAAGCATGTTACCGCTATCTACAGGTACCTACGTATGGATATTTACGGGTATATATGTTCCTAAATGAAGTTCGTATTCCCGTATCCCGAGGGGAGTTCAAAAGTTCGACGATACCTCGTCAAGATTTTATTTCGATAGCTCCGTGCCGTAAATTTCCCTTTAACGACGTATTCGCCGATGATTCACGACGAGTGGTTACGATTCGCGTTTACCGTTCTTCCTGGTTGCAAAGGCAGACGGAAAATCATCGATTACCGTTTCCGACTCGGACCTCTCGATACCGGGAAATTTCCCTCGATAGAGACACGCGGAAAGGATTAGCGTGTATTATTTACGGTGCCTTTCACCGGCATCCACACTCGTTCACCTTTCTAAATTCCTTCTTCTCCTCGTCCCGTTTCATCGCTGCAAATCCCTGCTAGCCTATCGGCGGAGACGCGACGCGACGCGACGCGACGCGACGAGACGTGACGAGACGAGACGTGACGCGACGATGCTCCAGCAGGAACGGCTTCGACTCTTTGCGGCACGGGGTTTCGGATAATAAAATAGACCCACGTCGCATAGAAATTTTATTGCGTTTTAAATGAAACAAAATTGGTATATTTTTACGGATAAAGTAGTATAAATTGCGTAATAGTAATAAAATAATAAAAACGTAATATTTAGAAATATAAATCTACGCGCATGCAGCTATCGCAATATTTCCCAATTACCCCCAAAAATGTCCCACCATGCATTACGGTGCATCGAAAAGATGGGACACCTTTAAGTCCCAGCATGCCCCGAAGAGTTACGGTGCTCCTGGACTCTCTCCTCGGACTCGAGTCATCGATACACGCGCGTTATCATCGAGGACTCAACGATTCCAGCCTTTCGAATTTATTAATCGTATTCGCGGTCGTAACTCGAGCTCGAGCGTTTCCACGTCCGCGGCGCGAAGTCGCAGGCGTTTGGAAACTTTTCTGAAACGACATTGCTGCCGGAATACCTATTTCGAGCCAGAGTTGCTTTTCCTTTCTCCTCCACCCGTGTGCCATTCACTTTTCCCCATGCGCGATCTCGAACCGGCAGCGTGGCGTTTCCACGCGAGTACGGAGTTGGTCCAAGTTGGAATTTACCGTACGCTTAGGCGAACAACGACGCACCTGGTCGCGCGACGTCGAACGCGCTTGCACGAGGATGAACGAGGGAGACATATGGGACGAGTCGGCGGAGAACGCGTGGACGGGAGCGAATAAGAGCGAGACCGGAGCAAAAGGGACGCGCGATGGCGAACGGGGTCGCCAGAGGGGTCGCGTCGCATGTAGGCTAGTCGCTAAAGGCAAACCCGAACAATTTGCCGTAATAATCCGATAACTGATAATATTGGCAATTTGGTTGTAGCTTAGCGGATCCCGCGGCGTAGCGTTGCGCGCGTTATCGAGATTATGGTTATTGTCCCTGCTCGATGACCGGTTAAACTCGCGTCTTGACGAATTCACCAAGAGTGGCCCATTGCCGTTTCACGTGCACGTAGCTCGTGCAAGGTTTTATCGTTCATGGACGTAGTCCGGTCTCAGCCCCCATCTGCATCTCGATTAGCGTGTCCGTGCTTTCGACTTTAATCCTCAGCTGCGTACCTTTCTTCGCGGTGTTTCGAGCGTCTACTCGGGTCTAAACAACGTATCCCAAGGAGCTACGTGGCTGAAAGCTCGAGAAGTAACGCAAATTCGTGTCAACCGTGCCGCTTTAATTCCGGCGAGTGGAAGATGGCTGTAACGCGAAGAATCGAACCGACGCGGGGTGGTTAAACGCGCCTGTTAAGTTCCCCGGAAGTGATTTGGGGTGTGATCGATTCCTAGCAACGAGTCGTCGATACCGATTCTAAGCACGAGGTCGAAGGAACGGGAAAAGGGGGATAGACGAAGAAGTAGACCGCGGAAAGGGAGAGGAACAGAGAATAAAGACGAGAAGAGAGAGCGAAGCTGAGATTCCAGAGGTTAGCCGCGGAAAATCGTTGCCTACGCCGGAAACAACGATCCGATTGATTTATCGCGGTTTACGTTAATTAATCGAAGCCGACGTTCCTGCGCCCCAACTTGACGCTGCTGTACCGACCGAGGTTACATCCACCGATCTCGCAACGATATCATTCACTTCTCGGTTTTGCTCCCTTCCGTTTCGTCACAGGTGTGACAGATAGTCATAATCGGTTTCTTTATCTCGTCTCCGTTTACCTTGAAACGAGTTATCAAAGAACGAACGGTCAATCGAAACACCGTGGTTGGTAATAATGGCGGTGAACGAAGGCGAGAATTTGAAAATGGCTCCGGAAGATTTGCGCGAAGAAAGGCAGCCGATGGTCGGAGCGTGGTTGGCGATATCGAGAAATCCATAACTCGAACTACGCGTGACGTTTGGTTATCCCCGGCTGTCGCGTTACTCGACCCGTTAACGTTTAATTCCGGCGGACGCGATTCGAAAGGAAAAAAGAAATATCAGGCGAGGGCTTAATTCCGGCCGATCGATCGGAATGTTCTCCAGCCGCGGCATTAGTCGGCCGGTGGTAAATTTACCGATACTCCACGCACCGAGAGCCACGTGCACGCGCGTCCTACGTACGAGCCGTGATTCGATCGTACGTAAAAGAAGCTTAAAATGATACCGGGCGACTTAGCATTTCTACTCGTTATCTATTTCACCTGCACAAGCAGCGCAGGAGTAGCGAGTGTCAAGCATAAAGTAGAAGGAAGTCTCTCATCGGCCGGTTCACCTGGCGCAGGCGCCGAGTCCTCCATCCCTCCCCCTGCTCTGTTTATGCCCTCTGCACCCCGAGCCACCCCTTATCGCTATGGGGAACCGACGAAGACGGCGGACGCGTTGAACGGAGAGGAGTCGAGGCGAGTTTCGGGTTTGGGGTCGGCTGACAGTCGAACCGTGCTTCAGTCGGCCGGCGAACTCGCGTGCCGAGCCTTCGTCCCGGTGACGTTCCTCGTCGACGTCGTCGTCGGCGACCACGATTCTATCTGACGTAGCTACGATCCACATCGCTCGACACGATGCCAAAGACGTTCCTTCGACATCGAGCACGCTGCGCGTTCCTTTGACACTCGTCAGGGTAACTTCGCGTCGCGTTTCGCGTCCGGTCGTTCGCAGTGACGCACGTTGCACTGCCTCGCGAACCACCACGATCCTGTGATAGAGCTGGATGCTCGTTCGAGGACCGAGCCTAGACGCTCGGAGACGAAGACTGTCTAAAGCTCGCGAGGATGTCCGAGCGCAGGGACTAGCTTTCGATATGACTCTGGTCGATTGCTTCGACGAAGGTAGGAATTCTATGCCGGATCACGCGCAAACTTTCTCGGTGTACAGTGGATGAAGTGGCGTTCCGGGCTGTGTATGTGTAGTGCGTAGAACTTAGCAACGACGAACCCTCGAAATCGTTACACCGCTGACTCGTTACGACGGCTGCCAAGTGTCGGGGAAGAAAATCCATTAACTTCTTCTGTATTCGGTGCTCGGTGGGATCCGCTCAATTTTGCTTCATTAATAACCCAGTGAGTGTCCGGTGGCCAAAGTTGGCTGAAACTTTTTCCGCGATGTACGATCCCACGCTCGCGATCCATTAAAGTCCATTAAGCGTCTGCTCGTGGCACGGCCGTAAGTTGCAAGAATCTCCGCGGAGAGTTTCCGACAGTACGTCTATCTCGCGAGAAAAATCGCTCCACGCGTATCCAGCGATCTCGTTGTCCGGCAACGACCACGTCGATCGTCTCCATCGATCGTCGACATGTACGCGAGGCGTGCGAGAGATATCGCGTCGAAGAGTTCGGCGAGCTTCTTCGATACCGATCATTCGGCAGTGGAGATATCGCGCACGATCTCGTCCGGGGCCTAAAGAGATCGACGCCGGAAGTCTACGGTGTAATCGAAGGTTCAGGCGCGAAAGAGAGGGAAGAAGAGGGATCCGGCAGAGAGGGTCGGTGAAACGTGTTGTCAGTGAAAGGACCGGTAGCGGGTTCTTTATTTTTGCCCGACTTCGTCCTTGGAGAGTGAAGTGTCCTAGAGGGGAGGATTACAAAAGAAGAGGGACAACGCGTGTTAATTAAAGAGCGGGAGAGACCAGAGAGAAACGGACAACCAGCCTGACAGGTAAATATTTGCCGACGCCGCGGCACAGTAAAATCGCAATTTCAGGGCGCGCGTTTTTCTTTCTCTCCGTTCTTCCTCTGTTCGTCGCAACGTTCAACCGGAAGAACGGGGGGACGGCGTACGAGTGGCCAGCAGGCACGAGCGAACACAACCGGGTGTGCACCCTTTCTTTGTACCGGGCTACCCAATTCCCTGCCATGGATTCCTCGTCCACGAGCCCGATACTCGAATCTCGTAAAAAAAGGGAAACTAGTCTAGGGTTTTACGCGTATGGTCCCCCTTTTTTAGCGAACAAGGGACACCGAGGTTTTCCGGGACGTTCGCGTCCCATCTCGTCCGAATTTCCACGAATTTTCGTAGCCTCGCGGGTTTACGACTTCCTCGATCGTTTCCTTTCACGCGAGATTGCATTTTCGGCCCGACGCCTGGCTGGGGGGCACGTTCGACTCTCTCTTTTTAACGTCCGAACCAGGCACGATGACCAATTTCGTCGATACTCGGCTAAAAGAGAATTCGCAGTCGATCCCCCGCGTTTTTCCCCCAACGATACCTCGCGACGAGACGAGACAGAACGCAGGGGTCTACGTGGCAGTCCCCGTCGCCCTGCGAGACACCCGACGTTTCACGTCCTGGTGAATTAGAATCACGGTAAGTCACGTGATACCTTCTACGCGAGTAATCGATCTGCCAGCTGCCATAATTCTTGCCCACTTCGCGGTCGTCACGATTTCTACTTACGTATGCACCCTTCCTGCGGCCCGAACCGTGTCTCGATCGGGGGGTAACTATCGCGCAAATACGCTGCGATCGATTAACGTTTACGTTGGAACACCTCTTCCGAGTGTCTCGCGATATATCAACCGGAATTTTTCCGCGCGTGTTTCGATCGAATCAGAGCAAAGCGATGTTTTATACACGCCAATTTAATGCCTCGTTGATACGCTCCTGCCGACGTACTTTATAGCGACGCGATTGACCGACGGCGTAACATTCGTCTGCCGGTCACGAACGCGATAGACACCGTCGCGCGTTTTACAGCTAGTACCGATAATCGGCGAACCTGCAGCTGCACCAGTGGCCGTAAAAATCGGCTGTTCCCGATTTCGCGTCGGGACAGCTAGGTCCGCGTCGCGAGTTACGTCTCCATTTTGTAGCTCCCCCGTTCGAGGATCCGCAGAGTCGCGGGGATCTCGTGGCAATTTTCCATCGGGAACACGGAACGCCGTCGTTACCGGAATCTTAATCGCGTTTCACGGGGAAAATTTGTTTGCGGTGCGTCTAGACGCGAGAGTCTAGCACCGGTCGATAATAATTGTGCACGTGGTTTCCGTCGAGTCGTCGACGAAAGGTACGCCGCTCGAGCTATCTCGTGGTAATTCCGCGAACATTAACGGTCTTAATCGCGCGAAAGTTTACCCGAAAGCTCGGTGTATCTGTTTAAGTTGGCGCGCGCGGTATCGGGAAAATCGATTGGCACGCCCGCTTGTAACGATGACGCTCGAGATAAAATCCTGATTGGACGAGTAACTCCGAGCGGAACCGTAACGAGGATGATGGTGAATTACGCGAGCTGTTGTATCGTCGTGCCGATCGTGCGCGCGAGTCTTCGTGACTCGTGCTCGGCTGCACGGAGGCATCACGGTTAACGAGTCTCGTCGAGCCTCTCGTCCAGGTTCCCTGTGTTTCTGATATTCGATTTATCGGCTGTGGAACGACAACAACAACAACAACAATAACGACAGCAGCATGAACGACTGTCTAATTGGAGGGAACGGAAATATTAGTAATTAAACGATCGCGACTGTTGCCGAGAAATAAAACAAATATTAAACGGCGATGTCGCGCTGTTTTCGCGGCTGGAAATGCACCGGGAATTATTAGCATTGTCGTTACGATTATTCGCGAAATTAACAAAGAGTCGGACGAGTTTTGTGTCTCTTGTAAACGGGAAAATATTATTTCCCCGGCCCATTCTCGCGTCGATATTACGGGTAATTCTGAGCCGGTGTGCGCTTTAATCGTTCGTTATCGTTAATTAATATGCAAAAGATACTCTCGCGACGGGAGATAAACGGCTATCTTCCTTTTTCCTCGTTTCCTTTTCTCCGAATTGTGTACGGGGTGGTAGCCGGTTTACGATAACGTCGCGGTTAATGAGGAAGGAGGAAGGAAAACGGATCCGTATGGGGTCAGACGCGCGGCTAGTAGTAGTATCAACGACGCGGCGGACACGGGTTTCTTTACCCGACAGGTAATTAATTATCTTGTTGCAGCGCGAAAATTTTGTCTCCTATTAGCGTTACGGACGCGTCCCTTCTTCTTCTTCTTCTCTCTCTCTTTCTCTCTCTCTCTCTCCCTCTCTCTCTCCCTGCGAAAATTTCCCGTCTCTTTGCTTCTCCGAATCGTTACGCAATCTCGAATGAAATGGCGTATTTAAAGAAATATCGCGACGTATCCCGGCGTGTAATATTTCCAACGCGTATCGTCTCGTCGTGCCCCAAGTTCAAAAGCTGTTCGCTGATGGACGCTTCGAAAGGAAATAATTTTCGTAGATTAATTAGAGCGAATGGTGAATTACTTCAAAGCGCGTGGCGAGGTTTGTAAAGGAAAAAGGAATAACGATCTCGGTGAATATCGGCATATCGAGGTTTAATTAATAATGTTTTGAATCGCGGCTACTTGTTTTAAATGAAAACTCTTTCTCCAAAGAGAAAGTGGAAATACCGCGGGTGATAGAATTTTTCCTACCCTTCGCTCCACGCCCCACTTTTAAACGCCCTATATCTTTTCATCGACGCGACGTAGTATTATACGCGATACGATTTATATATACGCGTTGCGTTGTTTGCACGCCGGCCATTGTTTTTCCCGGCTAATTAAAAGAAGATTAAGCGGGCAAATTATATTTCTAACAAAGCATCATCGCGTTTACTCCTCTCCTCGTTCCCGCACTTCAGTCGTTTTATCGTTTTGCGTCGAAATTGAAACTTTACAAATTAACTCGTCAAAATCCGCGAGATCTTGTACGTTTTACGCTGATAACTCGGATATCGTGCACCTTGTCATCGCAGTCAGTCGCAAAGTACGAGATGGACCAAGTCCCTCGAATGATCGTAGCTTTCGGTTATTCTAATAATTGGTTATTTCTGTAACCACCAGTATCTTTTAAGGATATGTGACGTGTATCCTTTCGACGTGTATCCTTTCTGTCTATTTTCGATAGTCTGTCATTGACTCTCTTTTGCTGGGATTTGTAGGTTGCAGGCCCTACTTTAGGGACACTTAGGTGACATAGGAAGTTGTATTTATGGGAGATGGAGGATTCACCGAGAACTCGAACCTCCTTCAAGTTGGAGCCCATCTAACGGCGAGGGCGAGAATGATGTCGCTACAACTATATTAATTAAAAGGCCGTTAACTTCTCCGACTTGTTCTCTCCGTGTACTCGTTTTATTTTCGATATTCGACAACGCGACATCGGCCTCGGTCTGTTTACGAGCGGGAAGTTCTTGGCAAGCCGTGCTCGAGGAATTATTCAGCCCAAGAAACAGGAGTCGCGGTAGTTATCCGCGGTACTCGTTAACAGCAACTTGTAAGTTCGGACAATTATTCAGCGGAGTAATTGGACTACCCGAAATCCGCAGGTCACGTATTTTCAGCTTTGACCCGCGAGTAAGAAAATAATTCTCCTCGCCCCCGTCCTATTCGCATCGCTCTCGCGTCTCCACCCTGCTCGTCCGAGCAGCCATCACGCTTCTCTCGTTTCAGCTTCTCTCCCAAGCTAAACTCGTCCGAATCTGCTTTTTATTCGCGAAACAGCAAACAGACGTTCGCGAGCTACCGAACTTGGTATAATAGCGGATAAGCTTACAGCCATTTCGAAGCTCTCGATTTGCCTTTAGTTTTCCCGCGAAATAATTATCCTTTGTCTCGCAGAGTAATGCGTATCTCTGCTTGTATAATTCCAAATTACGAGTAACGTTTCGAATTTCGTCCCGTTTCGCTTTTCTCTCGCGAAATTATTCTTCGCGTAAACCGATCGCGTTTCGGTATATATCGCGTTTAAATCGTTCCATGTAATCGGGTTTTGGTTTGTCGATATTTCCAGGCGAACATACACGCGCGGTGAATTGAAATTATCATCTCCATTAATCACAGTTTGTCCGACAGTCTCGATTTCGTTCGGATGGGCGATCAACGAAGGGAGGATATTCAAGAATGAGCGGTGTCTGAAAAGTAGGCCGATGTAAACGTTTAATCGATATTTCCAACCTGTCAATGTACCCGTGTTTCGCATCCGTGTACGCAATGGTAATAATTGCATCGCTCGTTATGGATTATCTGTTACAATTTTATCTATTATCTATTACAACCGTTATGTCGCGGATCCCGATCCTCCCTACATTTCCGCGGACCGCCATTGCTACAGTTGCTCGAGAACTTATTTATTCGCGCTGTGACGTTTGAATCTCGAAGAAAACCGAACTTGGAATAAATTTTCTCGGGGGAAGATCGCAAAATCAAAAGCGAGGACGCGAAAGGAGAAAAAGGAAGGTACGAAAGTACGAGAGGAAGGGGGACCGAACCGATGTAAACGTTTAATAGATATTTCCAACCTGACAATGTACCCGTGTTTCGCATCCGTGCACGCAATGTGTAATAATAATAATTCCATCGCGCGTTGCGGATTATGCATTATTGCAACCTTTATGTCGAGGAAACCGAGGAAACATTTCCGGGATTCGCCATTGCTGCAGTTCCTCGAGAACTTATTTACTCGCCTGTGACGTTTGAACCGAAGAACAATTTTTCTCGTCGCAACTTTGCCCCTCGAAAACGGGGGTAGATCGCAAAATCGAAAGCGAGGACGTAAAAGGAGGAAAACGAAAGATATGAAAATACGAGTGGAAGGGGGACCGAGAGAGATAGAAAGGGAGGTAAATGGTGTACATTTAGGGGGCAACGTTAATATCGTAAATAATAATTTATCGAACTTGAGCGATGTTACCCCCGTAACTCTGTTTGGAAACACTGGCGGTTGTTGATTAAGTTCTCGTTAAAACTTTCCTTTGATCTTATTTATTTCACTCGACTACCTCGCGTCGCTCGATATTCACTCCTTCAAACCGCAGTTAATAAGCATATAAAACGAGCACGTCGACGTCCAAAGGAATTTCATTTCTCGTGTTCACGTTTCCCCCGCGTCCTCCTCTTTTTTCTCAGTTTGCGGAACACGGTGCGTTTACTTATAACTACTTGAACGGAAATAGTCGATGCGGTTCGCCGGTGAAACAGCAACGAGGGAAGGAAGGAAGCACGAAATCGTTTCCCGTAATAAATCACCCTTCAGCATCCTTCAGCGAGGAAACATCAGACGCGACGTAAAAACGTTGGAAATTCTTGGCTCGCCGTTTTCGGTCCCCGTTTCCGTTCTCTTGCCACGGCGTGCGGCGTCGCGGCGCGGCGCGGCGCGGCGCGTCGGTACGCTCGGTGTGACCGTTGCGGAGGACACAGGCGCGGTATATAATATAACCAGAGACCGCCTGTGAAACGCGATTCAAGATGCATTTAAGGTAAATGCTTACTTCCAACCCCCGAGTGCAGCGCCGTCCTTTGCACCCCTTGGCCGTAGCTGCTGGCCAGCCGGTCTGAACCGTGGCCTCTCTTACTCTTTCACGATGAAACCGCAGCCGCAGCTATCAGAGGAATCCGTGCACTTTCAATTAAAGTGACGCAGCTCGGCTGCATTAAGGGCGCTCGAGGCTCTACGGCGTTATGGCTTCAATTAAGGGTTAGAGGATGCGAGGGACGGAGGGGTGGATAGGCCAGGGCGACGATGGCCAGGTCTGTCGGGTTCTCTGGCATTTACTTTAAGGCTCCTCAAAAGGAACCGAGCATTCGCCGGTCGCGTTCGGGAACAACGAGGATGAGGTGCGCGACCGCAAGACTGAAAAAAGAACGGTCCAAGTATCTAAAGGCTCGACAAAGTTTCGTTTAAAAAGCTAATTAACTTATCCAATTACCGTCTCGCTAGCTGGAGGACCAGCGGCTCGGCGACTCGAAAAAAGATGCAAGATCCAGCGGTCGCTCTCCGTCTCTTTCCCCGGCACTTGCCGCGGACTTTCTCTCGCGATCCGCGTAGCGCTGGCGCGCTCCACGAACGTCCGCGAGAAGGATTAAGGGGAGAAAGAGCAGGGGAATCAATTTAATCGCGACTATCCGATCTTTTATGAGAAAGTGCACGGATTACGGATTGGCAAAAAATACGAATCGTCCCCGGTAATGGGGTGCTGATCCTCTTGATTAATGATTTCCTTTTCGCTGCCAGTCTCCCGCTCGATTTCTCCAATGCACGCGTTCTTCGTACTCGGCGTTCCGCCATTACGCGCTCGCGTTTCCCAGTTCGCGTATATGTATTTTCGATGCCAACGATCCGGAAACATTCGCAGGATTTTCGGATGCGGGAACGTACGAAACGTGCCATGCAGAGATGAGTTATTCGAGACATATTTGTCGATCGTAGCCGTCGGCTGAATTCGAAGCGGGGTCGGATTAAACGCGGCTATTATGGCTCGTGGCTCGATTGATCTGGATAATCCCGTTACTCGACGATCCCCCTTTTTTTTTCCCTTTTTCCCTTTTTTTTTTTTTTTTTTTTTTTTTTAAACCAGTCGCTATTGCTGCCGTCGCTGCGTGGCTCCCTCTAATTCAGCCGCGCCACTACCAGGTGCTGCATGGGCCGCAAATAATGACGCGCCGGAATATACCGACAGGCAGACCCGTCTGGATTTGCGGCCTGTGTATCCACACGTGAGAAAATATCGTGTTTACTATGCCTGATCAAATAGAGCACGCGTGTATCGCGTACAGGCCGGCTATGCCCGTGCCTCTTCTTCTCTGTCCACGGTTTATGCCCCCGATGTTTCTCGCATGCAAATGCACCCGACCGTGCCTGTATCCCGAATCATCCGAAGAACGCTCGACCGACAGAGGATTTTGCCTGTGGTTCGATTTTATTCCACCGCGACGCCCGAATACACTTGGGCTACTTTCCGCCCTTTTGTGTTCACAGCAAACAACGGGAATTCGTCGAATTTTCCAATTTCCATGGGCCAGGCTCGCTATTTTCCCCGCCGCTTCGCGGTAATCGTCGGAGATATTAAAAATTGAAATTCCGCTAGATTAGTTAGTGGGAATGTATTTCTTACCACGGGACTCTGGGAATTAATCGCTGTCCAGAGGGGACGGGTTTTCGATGCCTCTTTGGGCCTGATGTTCATTGCGCTTTTCGAATCGAAGGAAAATTCTATGACCAAGATATGCTTACATTAAACGGCAAAGTAGAGTTAGGTTGGGGGATAAGAGCGATCGGGGACGGGTACAAACGACAAGAGGAACACGGTTTACAATTTGGCGACGATAAAGTATATTTAAAATGTAAACTTGGTACTGTTTAAGGCTAGACTAATTCCGCAATGACTCTGCTCTCTAAACTATAATTCTGACACACTCTGCACATTGCTATACGCTATATCACCAACTATCTCGCTCGTACCCCTTGCATCCTTGTTTTAAACCTAAAGTCTTTCTTATTTCGTGCACAGGCTTCCTTTCTTGATCGCTCGATACAGTTATAGATATTTCGTCCATGCGATCCTTTTGCGCTGACACTTGTTCTTCAATTTTTTGAAGCGCTTTCCAGATGTCAGTCTGAACGGAGCCGAACCCGAGGACGTTGTTTATTATTCTTCATTTTCGAGGAACGTTTCCATGCAATCGCTTAGAGCTAACAAGGAGAGTGCAAGTCCTTTTGTCATAGGTTTAGTGGAAACTTTGTAGGTTTGTAGATTTAGTCGTCCAGTTCAAAGAAATGTATCATTATACTGGCAACTACTCGATAGTTTTCGAGATATTTACGATCAAAGTGTTATTCTTGCCTTAATTACAGATTTATTTCGAATAATTGCCAAGTGTCGTTGTGACCTAATGGCGATATCCAAAAATTCCCACGCTGATGGGAATTTTTCACTGGTATAATTATTAATGGAACGATAAACGAGACCTCGCATGTGTCTTTCACAAATTAACGCGCTAGTCGATTGTCCGATCAGACTCTGGTCGATTTTACTGTTTGTATGGGAATATCTTCGCTTCTGACGGTGCGACACGGTTAATATGGCGCGCAAACACGCTCACTGGTGTCACTGGAGTATTAACCTTGCCGGGCCAAGACTTTGGCACTGTGACCCGACATTCTGGCCCGGGCCCTGCCGTTATTTCGTGGGGTACATACCGGCCATGGAACGAGCGTCGCGTACGTGGATCACATTCTCGTTCTGCACCTCGATATGCGCCGCGGTTATGCGAAGCCTCCGACAGCGATGCAGTTGACCACGACAGTATGCCATTTTTCACCCTTTCGCTACGAGCGGTGACTATAGTCGCACAATGCTTGACGCTCGCTTTGTACGAACAATGACTTAAGTCACCCGTGAACTTTCGCGAATAGAGTATATACGTAGGAATGTTGGGTAGGCAACAGAATAAACAGCGATGTAAATATAAAAATGATTTATTCTAAACTGAAACTTATTCTAAGCGCTAATAACTCTCGGCCGACTCTCACTCGCTATTTCTCAAAAATTTCTATGACTGACTCTAAAACACACACTGACTCTTCCGCGTTTTTACACTCTTATTTAATACTAGGTTGGACCTCCAAATCGCTTAAAAACACCATTAGAGTCAATCCTAACAACTTTCATAAACTAACGCACCATTAGCCGAAATTAATTAAACCTTTGCCTTTCCTTGACAGACCTCTACCTTATCCCTATTGCCATGCATACCCTCAGGAACACGGGACCCGAATCGAAGGGACGATGGTTTACTCGTTCATAACCAGCGTCCCACGATTCGCGGACACCTCGACCTCCGAAACTGACCCCCCGAGTCAACCCCCATAAAAAGATTAGAATTTCCCAAATCTAAAAACAAATTAACAATTTGTTTAAACTTCCTCTTCTACCTACCAGTTCCGAACCTCATGCACATCCCTCCAACGAACACGCCGCCAATAGGAGAAAAAACACACCCACCACTTAGACATCTCGACAGCCAATGACAGCAACAGACGAACATATAAAAATACACGACACCAAGAAGACAGGACAGTACAAACGTCAAAACGACACAAACGACACCACGATAGAACGCATATCGCTAATACATCTTGTAAATTCCTGTAATTATCTTGTTATTGAATGATATTTAAACCCTCAAAAAATAGTTTACGTTCTTAAAACGACGTAAACCTTCGCCTGAATTCTTCCTACAATCGACAAGAAGATTCGGACGAAACACTCTCACTCGCTGCCTCTTTGTGGGATTTCCCCCCAGGGGGGTTTATATATTTGCGGGGGTCCTCTCCTACCATCATTTTGAGTCGTGATGGCGCAGGTATCCCTCGGTGGTGGCGTAGTCAGAAGAGACGGTAGGAAAAGGAAGGGATGCGTCCTGGGCCTGCTAGCGGACTCATCGGTAAGGCTACTCTAGCAGGCCCTGCCTTAGACACTGGGATACTATTGGAAGGTCGGGAAGTTGGAGGTTTTCCAAGCACTTGTGAGAAAGTCCTCGAAGTCGGAATTCATCTAGTGGCGAGGGTGAGAATGATGGTCGCTACATATTTATTTGAGATCTTCTTTGTGCCTTCGGTGTGTTCGGGTTCAGCTTCTTACGAACTGTGTTGTCTCTTGTGATTCCATATAATGGGCTGGTGTTCTGCGGTGCCGGCCTGTTGGCATCCCCGTGGTCGTCGTTGCTATTGATAGGGTAGCAGGTAGAAGGATGACAGGAAAAGAAAGGAATGCGTTTCGTCCCGGGCCTGCTAGTGGACTCGTCAGTAAGGCTTTCTTTCTAAATTAGGCTTTTCAACGACGCCTCGTGTCCAGTGACTCGGAGCAATATGGAAGTCTAACGAGAATGCACAATAAGCAACTAAACACCGGGTCACGAATTGCTCAGCACTTAGGATTTGGCTACTGAAAGACCTGTAGGGGCCCTCCCCCACTGTTGTTGAAGCCTAGTAGTCGCAGTTGGCTAAAAAGGACGAAAGAAAATGGAAGGGATGCGTTTGGACTCATCAGTAAGGCTATCTAGCAGGTTCTGCCTTAGACGGGGATACTTGGATGCCATAGGAACTTCTATTTAAGGGAGGTCGAGGCTTCACCGAGGACTTGCGAGAAAGTCCTGGAATCCATATATTGGCGAGGGTGAGAATTTGGTCGCTACATCTCGAAAACTTTGACTCTAAAACACACACTGACACTTCCACGCCCTTGCACTGTTATTTAAACCTTGCACGCTGTCTTCTTTGATACTCTTGCTCTCTTTCTCAATCGGTGGGTCACGAATTCGAAATATTCAGACGCATTCCTAGGCTTTCGCTCTTCAGTTGTATTCGATACTGCCATGAATATCCCGTTCATACGATCCTTGCACGCGGTCCCTCGTCCTTCCGCACGCACTTTGGGTAATAGTCTGCGCACCTAAGAACCCTCGGAGAACCCGAGGGCGTTGTTTATTGTTGCTCGCTTTCGAGGAACGGCCCAGGTGTTCCCATGTACTCTACAGTCACACGCACACAAGAGATACTGTCACAGGCGGTGACCTAAATGTATGTCATCTTCGTGGTTACCCATCGTAAGAGTCTTGCACTTGTTTTACGCTATAAGATTTCAGACTGACAAAATGACTTAAGAGGAAGAAAATGACTGTTGACGCGGTGGCTCGTTCGAGTATGCATATTTAGGGAAAGGTTTAACCCTTTCCTCGCCCAGGAAATTGAAAGATCGGAATTTCGCGAGTCTCGAATTTGCAAGTGTCGCGAGTTGCAAGAGGAGACAGATTTAAGTCCACGTTTTCTCGTTTCCGAGTTACCCTTTTCGGCGCTTCTGCGTTTTTTCCTAGTCCACTTGGAAGTTTCGCTTTGATGTCTCGTTCTTTGTGGCTCCGCGAGGAATGCATAAAGCGTCTTATGATTCAGAGGAAAGGTAATAAGGCAGTTTCTCTATTTCTTGTTTCACAGATCTTTTTAGCGGATGATCGTACTTGCCTTCAATTAGCGAGACGGTGCTCGAGCTCTCGAGCTCCCGGTAAGCGCTTGGTTCGTCTTGCCAGGTGTGCGTAGCGAAGTTAATTATCGAGGCGAATATCGACATGTACGGAGAACGCGATAAAAGCGCGAATAGGTTCTCGTTTGAGACGCGAAAGAGGAAGGAGAAGAACGAAACGAGGAGAACGTGTTTGTGCTCTCATTGCGAGGAACTTCGTTGACAGTCTAACGCGTGTCACGATGCGCGTTTCGGGCGTGACAACGCGTGCGATATCGCGTTAATCGCGAGTTTTCTAAGCCGAGAGAGATTTTTCGCTGGATCGAAGAAATGTCGCAGGCCTAGAAGAGAAATTTATGCCGGCGAGGGTAATATCGTCTCAAATTACCGGGAGATCGTGCATAATTCACCGGTGTCACCGCGAAGTACCCTCCTTGAGCTATGATCGCTTTATTATCTCGCGATTACGCGCACCGGTCCATTTGCATTAATTATCTTGGCCGTCCGCGAAATAGAGTCGCGCTCGTCTGGTTCTGCCGGTGACGTACTTAAGCAACTGGTAAAGGATATAATAAATGTACCGGTCAGTCCTCCCGATCCTGGTAACCAGCCGCAATTACCGTTTAATTCTAGATAAGAAATATCCCGCAGATGGGGCACACACGGCCGTGATTTAAATACCGTCTAATCAGCGGCAGAAAATAAATTCGACGATCAAACGACCGAGTCACGGAAACCGAGTCTTTCTTTTCTACAAATTACATCTAGCATCTAGCACGAGCATAGTCGAGTCGATGTAGCTCGAGTCGAGTCAAATATAACGCGTTCCAAAAATAAAAGAAAAAAGAAAAACCGAATTCGAGGTAAATAATGTGGATAGAAATGGGCGCACCGATATCTTGTACGTTTTTTAACAGTTAAAGCAATAACCGGAGCGCTTGAACTACTTGAACTGCATTGAACAACATTGAATGAAAATTTACAGTTAGTACATTTTGAATGTAACCGCTAATTAGAAGATACTTTGAAATAAAAAGTGCCCCATTGGACGATTAAAAATATTGATTAGAACGTCAGAAAAATATTACTACAAATCTCGCATCTGGTGGTGCACTCCCATGGCGTCCTCAGAGAAACATGTGATTTCGGAGTGGCAGTCAAAGAGTTAACCGTTACATACTCGTGTTTCCTCTTTGTCGATTCTCTCATAACTGTTTTATTCTGGCACATTTCTCTAAACATTTTGTCAAACAACATTCATACTAGACTGCACTCGCGCATATTATATTTATATCGTCGCAAATGAGTTCCGCTTATTCAACCTCATTCGCATTCACAGATATAAAATCAGCACTCGCAAATGAAACTCGAAGAATCCGTTCTTCGTCGCGTTCAAATTACCCGCCACCCTCGTGAAAAAGGGACAAAAAAGTCACGGTGGTCTGAAAGGAATAAACGCAGCTATCCAGCAAAGAGATGATAAAAGGGGTGGGTACGCGAAATTTATCCCGTTCGTATGATTAAACGGCGGGAAACGTTACTCGAGAAATATCATACCGCGCACGATAGAGCGTATAAAATGGACGATTTTACTAGGCTCATAGCCAGCTTTTGGTTCATGGCGCATCGACAGCTCGAAAATAGCTCGCTAGTAAAAGGTATTGTCGTTGGAACGACCGCGTTGGTCACTGGAGAGACCCTTTTATATCCCGCCGAAAGACACGAACCTCCAGAGAAAGGACGATCGAGCCATACTGCAAACTCTCGTGTTATAGTAGAACCAATCTTCGGCCATCTCACCGACAGCCACCGGCGGAGAAAGGGGCACGAAGGGCGGCGGGCGAGGAAGAGACGAGAGGCGCGGTGGAAAAGCGAACCGAGAGAAAGGAAAGAGATTACCTCGCGTAAAATCAGGACGGGGCGACTTTTCGACGTTCGCGAGGCAGTCGTCGTGACGACGAGTTCCTTCCTTCTCCTTTCATCGTCGGTAATTCCCCGCCGTCGTGCCATCGTATAAGCTACTGGTCCTGACAGACAAAGGACCCCGGCAGCGGGTTTTCCTCGGCGAACGACTAACACGTTCGCCCGCAAATAGGGCGAGCTGCACGCGATTTCGGCGACAGTCGAAAGTCGAACGAGGACAGACCGAGGCCTTTCTCGGCCAAACAATTTACACCGATCACGTTTCTTCCCTTCGATATCGTCTCCTCCGTGCTGCAAGAACCTCGCACCCGTCTGCCATGCATTCCGCGTCATCTCTCTCTCTGTGTCTGCCACGAAACAGTTCAGACACGATTTTAATCATCCTCAAAGGGGTGTACCTTACCGAAATCCCGACGCGATAGAAAACTAATTTCCTCCAACGATTCTGCTGTCCTGCTACTCGTCTCCGCGCTCAATTCCACGCTTCGTCCATCTCTTTCCTAGCCGCCTCGAACGCGATAAATTCGCCCTCGCCGTACATTTCGCTACACCGGGGTCCTCCACGAGGCCGGAGTGGCTACGAGCATAATAAAACGATAATCCAGCAGCAGCGTGAACCACCGTCGGCCCAAGCGATACTTCAGCGTCAGCCGTTGACCCAACCCTCGATCCACCCTTCGATCCACCCTTCGATCCAGAGGATCGGAAAGGTAAAACCTCGTGCAAGATTTCACGCGATCTTCCTCTCTGCTGTGCGAAGCGACACTGCGAGAGGTGCAGCGAATTATTTTTCGCTCTGCAGCCCACCCCAGTCCGACGAGACGCCGAGCGTCGTTCTTCCTCGGTTTCACAGGGATTCGTGGAGGAATTTTCGCGAGCGGGAAAAGCGGAGACAAAGTTTGCGGCTGAAGCGAAGGGGTCGCAGGCCGATAGTAAACGAAATTAAAGACCTCGCGAGGGGGTGGTAAAGCAATTTCGCAGTCCCGCGGCGGGTGAACGCGCGGCGTTTCTACGTCACTGGGTACGAATGACGGCCAGGGGGTAACGGCCAGAGAGAGTCGACGGGGTTGCAAACGTATCCTCCGTCTTGGCGACCGAGCAGCACGAATTCTTTCCGCGTGCACGTCCGCGCGTATAGCTTCGTAGACGCTTAAGCGTGCGCGTATACAGGGACGAACGACCGAGTTTCGAGCCCGTTCCCTCGATTCGAGCCAACGACGACGCCGAGGAAGTCAATCCCGATCCCGTCCCATGCGTCTCTCTCTCTCTCTTTCTCTCTCGCTCCTTGTGGAAACGTTTCCCTCGCTGCGATACGGGTTGAGCGCGATTCGCTGAAAAATACAAGTACTCCGCACTCCGGGTTAATGGAACGTATTCTCCGGGACGAATCGGGGGAATCGAGCTGGGTTTGTTAGAAAGTTCGCGGATGGGATATCGACGTTTAAAAACTTCCGACCCCGTGTATCGTTTTCTTTAACGCCGATTTCGCGATGGTAGAAATTTTTATTCCGAATTTCGCGTTCACGGCTCGGTTTCGGAATATCGATGCACGACCTCGCCGATCGATCCCACTAACGATGATGAATTCGCGAATAAAATGGCGGCGCAATCTGCGCGGACGGAATTACGCGTATTTCCCTCGGATGAACGGGGACTCGGTTAAATAGATCGAGGGTAGGTGTAAGAATAATTCAATCGCGGTTGCCGGTATTCGGATTTATGTGGAATTTATGCAAATCGATCGCGTTCGCCGTGGGAAAGGAAATCGATCCGCGATGCACGCGCTTTCGAGAAAGCTTCGGGACAAATTGTTTTCTAGGAATAACGAGAGGCTCGATGTAAAAACGAATATGGGTCGATCGATGATTCGAACGCAGGTGAAAAACCTCTCGACAGCCGTCGGTTAATCTGCACGGAAGATTGAAATTAAGTTTTTACCAAGTTCGCCGTATACCGGCCAACGATCGAGAATTAAAGTTGTCGATTGGCCGGGGAGAAAAACGAAGCCCGATCCTCAGCGAGACGCCGTTACCCCTGCCCATGAATTCGCAACGATCTTCGAGAAAAATCGCGACGATCGATCGACGCGACTTTGAAAATTTATGGTCATGCTGGAAAGTTTCGCTCGCGCGTGGCCGAGCCGCCGGATTAAAGCATCGTATCTTCCCGGTGATGAATTATTATGGCTTATGGGCAAACTTATATGGAATTCTGTATTGCCCGCTTGATAGCCACGAATTAGATCGTCTCCCGATGTCTCCCTTCGTCTTGTCCCCCTCTTTCCTACCGATCATTCGCGACGAGTGAACGTTTTAATCTCCAATTACGAATTAAATATTTTATTTGTGAAAATAGAAATACAGGTTCGATTATTTTATCATAAATCGAAAATTACGCTGCGAATTTCCTTTAATAAATTAATAACTTTTTCCTAGATATCAATATTTATTTCACGAGGGGGTATTTCATCCCTTATAGTAAGAATAGCTATGTGTAAAGTACTCTGAAGTTTAGCGTTAATCCTCCGTCGATGGACCTCCGTATCGTGTTATTTCTAGCTAATCTACCAGAACTATGCAGTAATCGTATGGATGGAATTATATTTTTTAAACCCCTTTTCAACCCGTTTTCATTCCGTGTCAAAATTTGATTGTCTTCATTTACATATGTACATACGTGTAAGCGAGATTTGGATGTGGATCAAATCGATCAGACGTCTAATTCGTTTCGCGATGCTCTAAAAATAAATCGGGGCTACAGTTCAATAAGAGTACCAATGATTAAATCGATCTTCAAATAACCGGATGCGACGGAAGATGGCGGAATTGTTGGATTCCCTCAACCTTCGTCTTCTTGATGTTCGATCCACTGGCAATAGTCTGGTCGAGTAACTCGCCTCTGCTAATTCTATTAACCGTTAATTTTATTAATGCATAGCACCTCGCCCTCTTCCTCTTCGTCATTATAACGCGTCGTTCCATCGTGCAGCTTCGCGACGTCAGCGATGATGCGTACGTAATTCTCTTCGCCGACTCGTTTCTCTCATACCTTCTGGCTGCCATTACAGGAAAACCTTTATTAAGTCTTCAACTTGGCGGAACGGACGGCCGTCCATCAGCCACTGATCTGCGCATTGATCGTCATTAGCCTCCGAGTTATCGCAGGGTGTCGAGACACGAGAGCCATTTACCATATCTTCCATCGCCGTGAAATAATTTGCTGCATCCTTCCCCGCCATTTTCTTATCTCGCAAATTCGATCGACAAATATATTAATAATAATTTTTACGTCCACGTATCAGGTTGCACGAGAAATAACATCCTCGTTATTTCATCCATCGATTGCATCCATTATAACAGATTAGCATAACAAAGGTGCCCCTTCTGTTCCAAAAATTCGACAACCCGATGCAAATTAGGAAATTTAAGGAAAGGAGAATTTAACGCGTTAACGCGTTAAACGCCACGCAGGTTTCTAGAAACTCTTCGTTCGGGCCTCGCCGGTTCTTATGGTCCGGAAGGGCCCCTAGTAGGGTTAACCCTTTGCACTCGAGAGGCGCCTCTTAGTCGCCATTTAATCACATTCTAACGATCGATGTTAATTAATATATGCGTGGAATGACGAGGTAAAATAATTCCATGTCTTAATTTGCATACGATTTCTTATTTACCGTTTTAAAAATATCCTCAACTTTATGGCAGAAAATCTTCGAATTACTATTTTTCTGTAACGAAAGAATTGCCGAGTGCAAAGGGTTAACTGTGGTGTGAGCAGAACGACACATAAAACCGGCGTGTGGCGTTTAACATAGTTTTACGTGCCGTTCCGTG
Organism: Eufriesea mexicana; assembly: GCF_001483705.2. NCBI lineage: Eukaryota > Metazoa > Arthropoda > Insecta > Hymenoptera > Apidae > Eufriesea > Eufriesea mexicana. The sequence goes on along the minus strand of NW_016908212.1, from coordinate 1,171,523 downwards.
CACGCCACAGTTAGCCCTCACGCGGGCCCTTCTGGGCCGTACGGCCCGGCGAAGCCTGAACGGAAAGTCCCTAAGGACCGGCGTGGCGTTTAACGCGTTAACCCCTTGGTTACTATGGGTGCCTATAGGCACTTAGGAATTTTGCGTTTGTGACACGGAGGGCGCCCATAGGCGTTTGGAAATTTTGCGTTTGTGGCACGGAGGACGCCTATGGGCGCTTAGAAATTTTGCGTTTGACACATAGGGTGTCTATGGGCGCTTAGAAATTTTGCATTTGTGGCACGGAGGACGCCTATGGGCGCTTAGAAATTTTGCGTTTGACACATAGGGTGTCTATGGGCGCTTAGAAATTTTGCGTTTGTGTCACGAAGGACGCCTAAAGACGCTTGGAAATTTTGCGTTTGTGACACGGAGGGCGCCCATAGGCGCTTGGAAATTTTGCGTTTGTAACACAAAGGGCGTCTATGGGCGCTTAGAAATTTTGCGTTTATGACACGGAGGGCACCTATGGGCGCTTAGAAATTTTGCGTTTGACACATAGGGTGTCTATGGGCGCTTAGAAATTTTGCATTTGTGGCACAGAGGACGCCTATGGGCGCTTAGAAATTTTGCGTTTGACACATAGGGTGTCTATGGGCGCTTAGAAATTTTGCATTTGTGGCACGGAGGACGCCTATGGGCGCTTAGAAATTTTGCGTTTGACACATAGGGTGTCTATGGGCGCTTAGAAATTTTGCGTTTGTGACACGAAGGACGCCTAAAGGCGCTTGGAAATTTTGCGTTTGTGACACGGAGGGCGCCCATTGGCGCTTGGAAATTTTGCGTTTGTAACACAAAGGGCGTCTATGGGCGCTTAGAAATATTGCGTTTATGACACGGAGGGCGCCTATGGGCGCTTAGAAATTTTGCGTTTGACACATAGGGTGTCCATGGGCGCTTAGAAATTTTGCGTTTGTGACACATAGGGCGTCTATAGGCGCTCGGCGTAGTTTAGCTTTCTGACACGGAGGGCGCTTGTTTTCACAAAAATGGCGCACATCGTATCTCAATTCCTGCCGTATACTACGGCCGCTACGTATCAAAATCCGCCGTAGTCAAGAGATTAACACGGTTTTACGTTCCGTTCCGTTCACGTCATAATTAACCGTCATGCGGGCCCTTGTGGGCCGTACGGCCCGACGTGGCCTGAAGTCCAATGCCGGTTCCCGGGAACCGACGTGGCGTATAACGTGTTAAAAAAGACATATCCGATGCTTAAGAAATACAGTGTGGTTGAAATATCATCGCGGTGCAGTCGAGTAATCGAGAATAATCGTGAAACGCACTTTCAAGGATGAATTGGGTATTAGGGATAAATTACACGAGATAACCCGTAAAACGAGTTTGTAACTGGAGGAACGAATTCGCCGCGTTGATTGTGGCCAACCATTTATCCTCATGGAAATGGCTGTTAGAAAGTTTTCCACGTATATTATTCCCAGAATCAACCTCGTTCATACGGGAGTACGATAGCATTTACGTGTTCATCGAGACCGTAAATGAAACATCGTCTATCCGTATTGTAGCATCGCAGGTTTTCCACCCTGTGTACACGTAGCTTTAGCTTAGAAGGGTTCAGCCGAGGGTTCGAAGGCCAGGTCGGTCGGAAAATTCCCGATCAGTGTATCAGGCCCATATTTGGTCATGTTGGGTCCTCTCATAGGTTGTTTCTTTGCCCAGGACGCCTACTACGAGTTATCTCGTCCCTCTGTTATTCGCCATATCCGTACAGCTACGAGGAAACTCGTGGTATAACTGTAGCATAATTCAAAAAGCAAAAGTCTATACAAGTTTATTCATATAGAATAACATTTCTATGATTTATGATAATTAATAAAACAATCTCGCACGCCCTTTTTTAAGCTTTTTGATTATTACTATGCGCTATAAATAAAGTTTTTAATAATATAACATAATTAAATCAAATTAACTTCTTAGACCGGAATCGTGAAAAGTTGCGTGGCAGTCAACGCGTTAAAGAATCGATGGGGTTGTCTTATCTCTAAGGGGGTGACGAATGATCAGGATTGGGCTCGGCTGTGACGCGAGCTGCCGTTACAATGGAAACGCGGAACGAGCCGCGACGGAATGCAGCTGACACGGGGAATTAGAGATATTTTACGAAGGGAAAGCGGGGCTAATACCACTCATCTCGTTAAAATTCTGCGGCGAGCATTTCGCGGAATTGTATCCCGGGGCGCGATGTTCGCCCGACTCGCGTAACCAAAGGGGTTGGCCAGCGTTCGCCTTTCGTTCGCCACGTTCTCCAGCCATCCATCGTTCCCTCGTCTAGGCGAGTAAGCATCGCAGGAAAGCCTTTATTAAGTCTTCAACTTTGTGGCACGCGTGCCCGTCCATCATCGCGGAATTGAGTTCCCATGCACAGGCCGACCCGGCTTAACACATCCACGATTTTCTGGCTCGATGTAATTAGAAATCAGGCTGATGTAAAACCTCCCCGTCCCGCCGAGCATCGAGCCAAGCCTTATCGGGCTGGTTCTCAACCTCGAAAGGAACACCCCTCTCCGTGTTGTATTTTCGTCGAATGCTCGTGACGAGCCGGCATCCCCTGAAATTCGAGGGATGATTTCTCTCGTTCCTCGTCCCAAACGAACGTGCGAATTTGATTTCGTGCCGGGGGCGGCGTTTTCGATGAGTTTCGTCGGCACTGGCTTCGATTTTTACCCTGTCCCTTCTCTCTCTCTCTTTCCATCTACCTATTTTTCCCATTTTTATTTCCCTTTTTTTCCAGGGTTTTACTCTTTCGGTCGCAAGGTGCGCGTAAAAATGGACGCAAGCAATCGCCGCGTAGCGAAGTGCCATCCGCGTGTCCCCGGGCGCGAGTCGCGAACACCCGCGTTTTCGATATTCCGATGAAAATCGTCCACGTTTTGCGTTTCATCACGGTTTATTCCCATATTAGCAGCGAATTATCGGTGTACCTATTTCTCGCGGTCTCTCTTCGTCGCGAATATATATAATAACGCGAATCGAGGTTCCAGTGACGTTTCAGTTTTCCTCCGGTTGACCGGGTTATCCTAATTTGAACAGAAATAGGAATAAACGACGCTCGAGCGGAGATACGTTCTCTCGTACGTGAATAATTACAGACAAACGTATGACCGGGCAGCTTCTACGACGTATCGTATCCGAATGGTAGATTTATTATCACGTTTTGCGACGGTAGATGGCGACAGTGGAGAAGAATATCGACGAGATCGTGGATGGCCGGGGTTCAACGAATCGTCGTCGAAGGGAAACGGAATAATGCGTCGCGGAATCGTCGGTACCATTTTTCCCACCCCTCTATTCGTAACACCTACGAATCGTGTGGAATCGCGATTAAACGGTCACGAGAAAACACGTTTTGCGACGGTAGATGGCGACAGTGGAGAAGAATATCGACGAGATCGTGGATGGCCGGGGTTCAACGAATCGTCGTCGAAGGGAAACGGAATAATGCGTCGCGGAATCGTCGGTACCATTTTTCCCACCCCTCTATTCGTAACACCTACGAATCGTGTGGAATCGCGATTAAACGGTCACGAGAAAACACGTTTCGCGACGGTAGATGGCGACAGTGGAGAAGAATATCGGCATGGTCGTGGACAGCCGGGGTTCAGCGAAGCGTCGTCGAGAGGAAACGGAATAATGCGTCACGGAATCGTCGGTACCATTTTTCCCACCCCTCTATTCGTAACACCTACGAGACGTGTGGAATCGCGATTAAACGGTCACGAGAAAACACGTTTCGCGACGATAGATGGCGGCAGTGGAGAAGAATATCGACGATCCGGTCGGGGCCCGGGAAAATCGGCGAGGTCGTGGACGGTTGCGGAGGGAAAGAAGCACGACGCTATTGGAATAATCGCGTTCGTCGACCTTAAATTTTGGCTTCGGAGACTCGAGCAAATTCCCGTGCAAAGTCTACTTTGCGAAGTAGCAAAAGCCAGCGAGTCACTGGCTTCGTTTTTCTTGGGTCGTGGCGAAAGTTTCGCGCGTATTCGTCTTTGGAAACTGAAGGAGACGAATCGAAGCCAGTCAGCCAGTCGAGTGAAGGGTAGATGGAGGGTGAGAGAGAGAGAGGGAGAAAGAGGAGTGGGAAAACGGAAAGAAAGCAAAGAAGTCGAGAGTCGTCGGAATACATTTCTCGGTTGTCTATTGGTCCTCGAGATGCAAAGACGTCTCGAGGAGCCACGACGTTTTTCTAATCTCGAGAGAGAGAGAGAGAGAGAGAGAGAGAGAGAGGGAGGGAAAGTCATGAAAGGAGAAAGTTGGCTAAGAGAGGCTGCAAGGATAGACGGAAGACGAAGAAGAGGAAGAGGAGGAGGAAGAAAACGCGAAAGGAGAGGAAGATGAAGAAGCAGAAACAGAAGAAGAAGAAGAAAATGATGCGAGAAAGTTTCATCAGAGTTGCCCATCTCCGGTCCGTTCCCTGACGCTGTTGCAAACCGAGCTTGGGAAACGACACAACGAGATATTTTATTCAGAAGACTCGTACGAGAACTGCCTATATATGACGGCTTTATTATTTAGTTGGCGATCTCCTTACTCGGAAACGGGGATATTCGCGGAGGAATATTTTACCTTCGCGGTTTCGCAGTTTTGGTAAAACACGTTTTCGTTGCGCGGGTAAACGCGTTGCGGAAACACGGGATAGAATGCAACGCGGATGGTATCATCGGTCGAATGTTTCGTATCTCTAACGCAAAACAAACATCCAAGTATCGGGAAAGATAAATCCTGTCTTCCGTTTCACCGATATTAATTTTCCGCCGTATCCGCTGTCTAGACAGCTTGTCTGTACCTTTGTTAATGCTCGGTTTCCCTTTGTCCCCGAGGGTGCACAGCTCAAAGGGAGTTTTGTTTCGTTTCGTCGCAGTCTACGATGTTCGGTATCGATCATTCGAGCGTAATTCTTTGCCATCGATCGATCGATACACGCGAAACGAGACACGAAATTTTCCCGCGTACCCGAACAAGACTCGGAGAATTTATCCTCGAGTAAAGTCGATTCTTCGAATTCGTCGTACGATTTACGCGATCGAAATGGCACCACCGATAAAAGAATTCGCAAAATTTTGCAAGGGCATGTTTACACCCCTGCCGTATGGCTCGAGACACGCGGCGTGGAAACGAAAAGGCGAATAATATTTTACGGATACGCGAATTACAGGCATTGAAGAGGAACGAAGATTACAAAGATGGTTCGAACGTCTCTAAAATTTTTCGATAGCTTTCTCCCCCTCCGGCCTTCGTATCCCGTATCAGAAATCGGCCGCCCCCCCGCGATCCGGCAAACGTCGATTTAATCGAACCATCGATAACAGACCGGGGAAGCAAAAATTCGCCAACGAGTCGATGCCCTTTCCTCGTGGGAAAAACAAGAAAAGCCACGACGGGAAAAGGTTGGAAGAGCGCTCTAGAGCGAGAAAGAGAGCGAGCGGAGAAATGGGAAAGAGAGGCACATTTGCGGTAACCTGTGCTTTTTCCCCGAGCATCGCAACGGCCAGGCTTCGCCATTTATTTCAATCCGGCTTTCCGTCGGTTGACGGCCGCTTTTGAACATTCATGAAAGAATAGTCCGCGGGAAAAGTGCTTAAATCTCGGCCTAAAATGTGCATTCGGGTCGCACTAGGGCCGCGCCACGAACGCAACTTTCAAGCACGTCCGGACTTTTCTCATATTCGGCTTCCTCATATTCGCCGCGCAACTTTTCCTGTTTACGTACGAATACACCGTCGAGTAGTTTCGTTAAAATTGATTCGCATTAAGGGAAAAACCGGCTTCGGGACGGTGCACGGCAGAGGGCTCGATTAAATATTCAGTGTAAACGACCGCGCGCGGTTTTTGCGCCTTCCTGTCACGAGTGTCCCGAGTTTTCCAAGCCGGGCTTTCACGCAAACGCATCGGTCTGATCCACGCTGCTCGCGCCCTGCGGGAACAGGGGGATTATAAAAGGAAGAAAGAGCGACGAGAAGAGAAGGAAAGAGAGCTAAGGGAAGATGTGACTGCTTCCCTTTCTTAAAGGTGAAGAGGTCAGACGAGGTTCGCGTTCTTTTACAAACGCAAATCGATGCTCGGTACAAGTTATATCCAATTTGGTCAAATTAAGGCAAAAATTCGAACGATCGGACCCTGTGACAGCACCTTGGACGAATAACTATCGTTTAGCCTCGTGTTCGCGAATCCTTTCGATATATTAATCACAGCGGAACCTCGATCGTGCTCGGATGAGAAAATTTTTACGCATTTCGAAACGGGGTAATGACAACAACGGAAAATAAATTTAAACGTAATCTGGTTACAAATTATTTCCGTTTCGTCCGAAGCTTTCTTAAAGGGGAAGAGGTCGGACGAGGTTCACGTCCTCTTACAAACGTAAACTAGTTATTTGAGATTTTTACAAGAGTTTATTTCCATACGATACAAGAGAGGATGCGTTTACTGCGTTGGTTATGGTATTTAACCGTGTCTGTTCTCCCGTCTTCGCGTGTTTTATAAGTTCGGGTGTTGCTGTCATTGGTCGTCGAGGCGTGTAAGTGGTGGGTGCATTTCTTCCTGTTGGTAGCATGTTGGTTGGAGGGGTGTGTATGGAGTTCGGTGGTTCTTGGTGCAAGTGGAAGTTTAAACAAATTGTCAATTTGTTTTTCGGTTCTTGGGAAATTTTTATCTTTTTTATAGAGGGCCAACTCGGATGGTATTTTAGAGGGTCCAGGTGTCCGCGAGTCGTGGGACGCTGGTCGTAAAGGAGTAAACCTTCGATGGCGGTAAAGATTCGGAAGGATTCGAGATAATTGTCTGTCTGTTCATGGAAGATTTGCAAGCCTTTATTAAGAATTAGTAAGGGTCTACGAGTTTGAGAATCAACGTAGGGAATGAACAGTGACCTTCCTCGTTTCGGTGTTTGAATTTGCAGAGATGGTCGCACGAACGACGCGAATCAATTTCCAGCGAGACCCTGGACGGGATGTTTGCGGAAGTGAAAAGTTGGCGGAAGGTCTCTCGTGGCACTTCGATCCGCGCAAACTTCGCGGTCCAATTTTTCCTTTTTCCCCGCTCTCTCTCCTCTCCTTTTTTATTTATAATTTAACGTTGGCCGGACTGCAGTCGGCGCCGATAACGCGCACGCGATCCGCGGTTTCTTACGTGGGCGAAAAAGCTGGCCTAACGTGCACATTGGCCGAACGAAGCAACAGCAAGGAGGTGGTCCGCTTTACGATCCGCCGCGCGGAAACGAGGCCTCGGTGAAGCGACGCCTTTGTGAACGCCGTCCTTTCTCTCTCTCTCTCCCCCTTCTTTCCCCTTTCTTTTCTCCATCGTTATTTCTTCCTCGTCTCCTTTTTTTTCAACCCTCTTTTCTTTTTTTTCTTCTTCGCTACTTTCTTTTTCCCGACCGAATAATCATCCGCTACTTTTACGCGAGACGTGTACACGCTCGCCACGGAGTACGCGAGTCCGCGCGTGAAACGCGCCCTCGCGGAGCCGCGGACTCGCGTGCATTCAGCGAAAATATTTCCGCCGAGTCGACCCCGTTTTTCATTCCGCGCCGTTTTCGTAAACAATGCGCCAGGGTCGAACAGAGTCCAATAAGTAAATGGCTTCTTAACAGGCGTGGCTCGCGGAGCCAGTCTCCCTGGCTTGGCAGTTGCGCGACCTTTGTCAACTCGTGTCGCCAACAGTCCCGGGTGATTTTCAATCGCTTCGCGATTCGTCATTCGCGTAGGCTACCTCGGCGTGTGCTACCGAGACATGTCTGTCTTTCCTTTAATCAATCCCGGTCCATTTAATTCGATGTTCGATTTCTTCATTGGCGTGCCATGATATCGAATCGCGTAATTCTATGTCATCGTACCAGTTATCTTGATAATCCTAGGTTACTGTTTATTGCTCGTGTTTATTGCCCAACTAGACAGGCCCAAGGCTTCCTTTGCGCTAACTCTCGCACTTACAATTCCTACATAAACGCGTGACCCGTTAGAACCCTCAACCGTTTTATATCGGATCCAAACGTCGGAGACTCTTTAAGGCCAAAGTGACAATGTACGACACTGTCTTTTAACAATCGGTACACGTGTGTCGTTACGAACATTGGAACGATCGCGTGCAACTTTAATTTTTGCGAGATAGACAGTCCTCGCTAGTAAACCGTTAAACGGATCTCAACGTCTCGACTGCGCCGTTAATTAGTGGACGAAGTCGCAACGGATGCTCGAGGCTCGTCGCATCCGCGTCAGTTGGGACTACTTACGAGACGTCGTCGTCGAGGACGAGACGTTTCTCGGAATCCATTACGGTTCTCGACAGACCCCTAAAACTTTCGTTGTAAACAATCGTTGGACTACTCGAGCTTCGCTCCTCTTCTACTCGCTCGCGTTTCTATTTCCGTTCGAGCGTATACCTCGAGAGTATATATTATATATTCGAGCGTATATATATCGAGATCGATCAGCCCGACGAAGCAGACGCGTGCGTACGATCCTCATTTTTCTGTTTTTACACACCCTTTGCTAAGCCACCCTTGTGTACGAACTTTGATCCCGGGGCATCGGCTCCCTTTTTGCTTTTCCTCTGTCTTTTTTCCTCGCCCCCTACCCAACCCCCTCCGGCTGGTCGTTCGTGTGTCGCGATTCCATCGTGCACTGGAACACTGTGACCTATCTCACGGAAATCGATACTCAGCCTGAGGATATCGAACTCTAATATCCTCTTCTGCGAGCCATAGTCACATCGTCGGCTTTGCCAACGCTGAAACGGTTCATCGTACCGTGAGTTTCGGATATAGTCGATGTAACCACTACGCGGGACGTGGGTTTTGCAGGAAATAATCGGTCGACTTTTGTCTCTGCCGGCGGTGGATTGAAAATATTACGGCTCGGATATCCCCCACGGTGCGCTCTGTTTTCTTCCCAAAAGAAATTCGATATTGCTCGTTCTCCTATCCCCCTCATTTTTACCCCGTTCACCCGTCGTCATCGCGATTACCCCTTGCGAGTGTAAGGACCATCTTGTGGGCCAGATTATACCAGTGTCTCAGGAGCCAGCGCTGAGCAAACAGATGCCCACTGAGCATATGGTACCTCTCCATACTCTTTCTTATCACCCAAGCATATACGCAAAAATTCTAAAACCGGACGCGAACCATTCCAAATCAATCAAAGATCATCCTTGACTCAAGAATCAGCCCTTAACCCTTTCGCTATAAGTGGCGTTCACGCGATGACTCCCGGGTACGGACCCCCGATATATCCGGCATCCGAATGATGCTTATACGAGTGCAATCTGTGTCTTGTTTTATTCGGTAGAGTTGTTATTCAAGACTTAGGAAAACGTAAAGAAATGTACAAAAACCACACGCACTGTGCATATTTCTGGCGCGCTTCCGTTCAGTGACGGTACTTTTTCAGGTACTTTTACAGGTTTTCCGAGGACTTGTCGGATGCATGGGTCCCTAGGGGGTCTCGAGACTCGGGGACCGCCTCGAATGTTTGGACTAGGCGGTCCTGGAAAAGATAGTTCGCGACTAGAGTGCGGGATGGAGCTTTTCAAAGGCAGACACCGTGTGGTAAAGCTCGTGTGGGGGTCCTTCCTCTCACGTGGCAGCGGTGCTAGATGGGATGAAAGGAAAAGGAAGGGATGCGTTTTGTCTGGGGCCTGCTAGCCAATAAGGCTACCTAGTAGACCCTGCTTTAGACAGGGATACTATTGGAAGATTGGGAAGTTATGGATATAGGAATTGGAGATTTTCCAAGGACTTGCGAGAAAGTACAAATCCATCTAGTGGCGAGGGTGAGAGCGATGGTCGCTACGAAACCATCGCATCTTTATTCGAGAGTTAGCCCAAACGCGGTTCTCCTAAAGCTACCGCGTGATCCTCGCATTTTTACTCGGCGCGATGAAACGAATTTCCGAATTACTCTCGCGGTATCATAGATCTAGCCGAGTGGACCGCTCGCGAGTAGCCGATTCGCACGGATGCACTGGCGAGTAGTATTCTAGGTTCGTCACGCCTTTCGAGGTTGTCCGCGCCGACTTATCTAGACCCGGTGGTCCGATAATGGACCAAACACCGATCGACCCCCTTTCACGCGTCGCCACGGTACATTTTCCCAGGGAAAATAGAGAGAGGGTGGGCTGGATAGAAAAAGCAGGAAGGAACGGTGTTCGGAAGGTAAAGGCGACGTGAAAGCGACGACGTTGGCCAGCGCGGAAGCGTTGAAAAGGGAGCGGAGAAAATAGACGAGGGAGGGCGACAGAGGGAGAAAAATAGAAGGAAAGGTGAGAAACGTTTGCCACAGCGTGGCCGTTAAAGAGCACAGATGGGCGGGGTTGGCGAGGTGAAGAAGGTGAGAAAGGGAAAAGAAGACGGACCGGCGGGTGGCTGGCGCAAACCTGGACCACTGGAAAAAGCGGGTGCAACGGGGGTGGTGGCATCTAAATGGAGATGTCTTGTATGCAGAGCCGCTCCGTCAGAACGATAGCAGCGACTCGAAAGCCGTGTCTGCTCCTCGCGGAGAACTGAAAGACAAAAGTTGCTAAAAGGGAAATCTATCAGGAGTCTGTGCCTTGTCGTCTTCCGTCATACTGTTTCTTCTTTTTCGCCATCCTCGCTGACGTTTCCCGATCGAAGGGTTCGGTCCGCTTTTTCCCGCGCCTTATCGTACGAACAAAAAGAGCATCCGCTGCCTCTCCACCCTCTTTCATCCACTTCCGATGTACCGATGCTTCGCCCGATCGTCTTTTCTTTTTCGTCTCGTAGCCTAGTCCCGATCCCATTCCACGGCGATCCTTCGGATGTTCCCATGACGCGAAACAGCGATCCGATGCTCCCACGGTGTTGCATCGGAAACGTTTTCCCGGGGGAAACTTTGCACCCGGGAACTGGCGTTTCACAAGCATCCGAGAAGCATCCGAGAAGCATCCGAGAAGCTGCAAAAGCTAAGATCCCCACTTGTCGTCGCTCGTCGACCTTTGATTCCGCTTCGGGTCGTAGCCCGGTCTTCTCCACTCGCGCCCCCCAAACCGCGACCACGCGACGTCGAGTTTGCGTATAACCGGGGAATCGTCGAGCACTGATCCCACGTCCCATTCGGTTAGACCGGTGGGTACACGGAGTTTTCCGGGGCACGTCGTTTCTCGCGTGTCTTCGCGTTCGAGAACGCCTGGGCGATTCGGAAACACCGGGGACGGATGGTTCACGGATCTCCGCGCGAAAGGACGAAACTCGACCTGGCAAACAGACGCGACGGATCGATCGGACGACAATGGGGGAGAATCGTGGCGGACTCTTTTGGGAATAGCGGCGAAAACGCGACGGTCAACTGTTTGTCTTCTTAAGAAATTGCCTTGTTTCCACGATCGATTGCCCCGTATCCGTTCGAAATGAAGCGTTTCTCCGATTTTTACCGATCACCGGCTCTCTCCAGGGAGAAGCACGAGACACGGGGTTTGGAAATGGAAGCGTATCGATCGGCGACCGGTCGATTCGCGAATCGCGTAACGCGCTCGGTTCTTTTCGATTTATCGAAACGTCGTCGGCTAAATGAATCGCGCGAGCGGTTTACCGTGGAGAAATATTCCCGACGCTCGTCGAATTTAATATTTATTCGACTCGTGGATAGCGCACGAGCTCGGTCACGGAAAAGTTGACGTGTATTCTCGCGTAGCATTGATTTTCTTTCCGACCAGCCGTGGCAACAAGCCACGGTTAAAATAATCGACAATGTCAGCAGTGAGCGCCTCTTAAAATATTCAATCGCGTCGTTATTGAAACGTGTACAGCGTTCTTGCTTCCTCCGGACTTCCGACTCTTTAACTATCTTGCTTTCTTCTCGTACGAATCAACGTCTGATTATTAAACGATAACAAATACCGTAGGACGGTATCGACCGATCATGCTTCCAAGCGTCGTTCGCTATCCCTGTAGTTTTTTCAATTATAGACATTCATTTATCCCAATGAAAGGATATCAATGTCCAATTTCGTAATCCCGAGCTTGCTTCCTCGTCGGTTAGCGAAGTGTGGCAATTATCGACGACCGAGGAAACTTATAACGGCGCCATATTCGGTAACGAAGATTTTAACCCGAGTCCCCTATTGTTTCCTGTAAAACTCGATGTTGACATCTTCTTTTACAAAATTTTCTCGTTATTTGCAATCGCGCTGTGGGAGTCCTCCCGCACCGTTGTTGACGTCGGCTTGTCGCAAGGGATGAAGGGAAAAGAAAGGGATGCGTTTCGTCCTTGGTCTGCTAGTTGGACTCATCCGTAAGGCTACTCAGCAGACCCTGCCTTAGACGGGGGATATTTAGAAGAGTTTGAAAATAAATATAGGAAAAGAAGGGTTCCGTACCGAGGACTTGCGAAATAGTCCTCGATCTCCTTCATTTACGAATCCATCTATCGGCGAATGTGAAAACGATGCCGTCACAGTACTTGCGATATTCGAGACTTCTTAATCGATCTCCGGATCTCCTTATAGTATTAATAGAAGCTCATTTGAGAAGCTTGCGTGGACTTAAAGGCAAAGACGTTTTGCTCGCAAGTAGGTCTCCTTCGTTCTTCGAAATCTTCCCGCTCGTGGATCAAGCGACGTTGTTTATCTCAGAGACGGAACGAGGGAAACACTTATTGTTAAACCGGGATTTCTACGTTCCTTTCTTGGCAACACGCGATCTTCCGGGTGTCTCATTAACTCGAACGTCGAACGGAATCGTGCACGGCGCGGTGGATGTCGTTAATAGGCACCCTCGTGGAAGATTTGCGGCGAAAGCCACGCGAAGCAGATTTCCGGCGTCATAACTTACCCTTCCAAGCCTTCGTGCAGCGAATTCCCTGCTTCTGCAAAAGACTATCCGCGTGACGATATCAACGAGGAAACGTAAAACTAGCCTGTTCCGTGCACCGCGATTTCTCGATCAAACGATCGGACCACCGATTTTCTTTGCTAAATCTCGCGCAGAGTGTCGAAAAAGAGCGAGAAGACGCGTTCCGCGCGCCATCAGCGTCGTCTGGTAATCACGAGCGAGGTTCCCGGCGAGAGAATTGGTTCGGTGGCGTCTCGACGCGGCGATCGTTTTCTTCGAGCAACTCGCCGAGCGCCTCCAAAGGGGCTGAGAGATCGGATGGGAGAACAATGCCGGATTCGTCCGCCTCGTAAAAGCGGACGGACCTGTTTATCTCTGGATCTGGCCTGCAGATACGCTGCGAGATCCCTCTTTTCTCGGAGTACTTAGGTCCCAGTTGTTACACACGACGTCCTCGCCTGCCTCATTAAAGCTGGCTGCAGCTACCGGCGTCCCGGCCAGTAGCGAGATACCTGGCGGTAGACGCGTCTTCGCCGCCAGCAATTCGCCCGGGGCTTGTCGTCAGCATCTCCTAGATGCTACCTTTCACCCTTCGCTCTCTATCTCCATCCCTCTCTCCGTCTTCCTTCGTTACCCTCTATCCTTTCCTCGCTCCTCGCCACCCCTTCGCGTCTTCTCTCCCTCTTCCCGTCTAATTCGCCGGCATTGCAATTTTTCGAGTAACGCTGCGTGCCTAATTAAATCTGTCACTCTCAGCGGAGCGATGCCCCGGAACTTAGCGTAAGCTTCTTATTTCGGAATACAAGCTGTACGCTATGGAATAATTTACTTTGGCGCCGGGGTGAATTCGAGCCTCTCGTTACGACCTCTTCTTTTCCCGCTCTTAGTTGCTCCCTTGCCGGGGAAATCGGAGACGCGTGTGTTTTTAATTTGCGAAACAGGCAATGATCTCTTTCAGCCGCGCGATTATTCGTCGAACGTCGACGGCCTCGCATAAAAGGCAAATTGCACCGGCGCGGATTCTCGGAAACGGACGGAGTCGTAAAAAGGAGGACGCTAGTGTCGCAGCGTTCTTAACGGTTTCTTAAAACACGCAGTAAAGTCTGCGTACTAAGAGGCTTAAATCTATCTACGATCCGTAGTATCGTCTCGTCTATTCTCCAAACTCGGCTCGCATCCGGACGCGATGAATCGCTCTTTCTCTCTCTTTCGGATTAAGTCGTTCGTTCTCGCGAGTAAAGAAAGGGATTACATTTTTCATCCCGATATTCCGCATAATACGATACGACGAGAATTCCGTTTAACCCGAGTCGCAGGATGCGGCTCGTAGCGTGCAACACTCTCGCGACGAGATTTTTCAATCGTATTAGACCCTCTCGGTTTGCTTTCCATCAGGGGGTAGCAGCGATGGCGGTAGCAGGATGCTTCGCGGCGGCACGTACCTGTCCTCCGTTCTCCCAGCCTTCGCCTGTTCACCCGGAAGCGAGTTAGAGAAGCGAGAGACGAGTTTACATAAAGAGAGAATGAAAATAATTTATTTGGCTGCCGGTCGGGAATTGAAACGGGCTGTGTGGAGGTCACGGCCGATGGTTCGACTGACGGCAGGACGTGGATTAAGGGCTGCCTCGTGCCGAATGGAAATTGGGAATCGACTAGGTATCGATGAATCACCTATCCACCGTGCCTGTTTCTATCGATTTATCGGCTTGGTTACGGCGCTGGACTGTTGCCCAGGTGATTTGACGCTATTCGTTCCTGGACCGGGCTTTTTTCCCTGCCTCCATCTAGCCTGGAAACACTGGCTTTGTTCGGTCAGCTTCGTATGAGAAAATAGTGGCAGAATCGGCCGGGTGGACCCGGATCGCTTGCAAAACGGAAAGATTTAGGAGCGTTTTAAATTCTTTGTAAACCTCCGACAGGGACCGAGCCCCCAACGGGTTCGGGTTTCCGTACAATTTCTAGCCTTGTTGCTCGGCCATCGCGCGCACGTCGAACCACTGTTATTTAATATCAGTACCGCGAAACAGCGGTTCGGTATCGTGCGGTCTGTTTTCGCGATACACGCGAACAGTTAATGCTGTGTATTAATATTTATGGTATTGTTCCCTCATGGAAACCTGTCGTGTATCGAACTCAACCGTTCCCGGTTAACGTTTCGCGCGGCTCTAATTACGAAATTAAATTCTCCCGCGTATCGGCTGTTACGCGGTTAAAAAAGTTATGAATATGCCGAAATAATCGGTTGCTTTTTTCCGAAACGCCATCATCAAACAGCTTTCCACTGGGAGAATGTTTTCGTACGGTTTCGGATCGATTGCGGTGCGCTCTCGCGAAACGAGAACCAGCTTTTCCCGTTTATTTTTTCAAACGTAATCGCGATATCGAGTATGATTACCGGGTATAATACACGCATGGTCGAGCTCTACCCTCGCCTGTAACTCTCTCTCTCTCTTTCTCTCTCGTTTTTTCGCCTTCTCTGCCGTGAACGTTGCAACGGTTCATTATCGCAGTAGTACAGTCCCTGTCAAGCGCGACTGACGCACGTACCTTCGTTTTCCCGCGATACTCGCGTCGCGAGCGAATTTTCTTCCCTATTTCTTCGCCCCTTTCTTCGCTAGCCATTCTTTCCACGATCTCTCACGGGTTCCCTCCACCTTTTCCCCCATTTCCACCCCTTCGCTGTCCGTTTCCCGTGGCCTCGTAAACCTCTGTGCCACGGAAGGCGAAACTGTTTTTACGTTACAAGTATTCCGACGTGCCTGGCATATTTCGCGTATTTCCCTTTAAGATTATCCTCCCTCAAATGAGAAATCCTCGCGTGAGTTGCCAGACAGTTTCGTTTGTCAGTTCCCCGTCAACTTCTTCCTCGCTTCCTCGCCGTCTCGAGATATTTCCCTGCATCATTGTTCTAATTTAACGTTTCACGCTTAAGCGAAATACAGAATTGCCTTATTTCCCGTCTCTTTGAGACTTCCTCCTCGTCCTGCACTTCTTCCGGTACCATCCTCCAGTCTCATACTTCAATTTACGAGCATCCTGGTTCTTCTCAGTCGAGAAATTATTATACTTTCACATATTATACTTTACAAGACCTTTGCGCTTCCGGTTCTGCTAAATACCAAGTACAGCGTTTACGATCGAGTAAAATGGCGTATATTCGTTTACGCTTGCAGATATCGATGCGTACTCTTTGTTTCATCTAAACTCTTCCTTCAGAGGAAGGTATCGGACAATGTTCGCGTCCTTGTACAAACGCAAACTAGTTTAGCAAGGGTTATCAAATTTTATTAGGGGGGATAGGGTGTCTGCGAGTCGTGGGATCCTGGTAATAAAGGTGTGGGGGATCCTCTATGCGGCGGTGGTGCTAGAAGGGACGGAAGGAAAAGGAAGGGATGCGTTTCATCCCAGGCCAGCTAGTGGACTCGTCAGGCCCCGCCTTAGACGGGGGATACTTAGGTAGCATAGGAACTTTTATTTTAAGGGAGGTCGAGGATTCACCGAGTACTTGCGAGAAAGTCCCCGAACCCTCTTCAAGCAGGAATCCATCTACTGTCGAGGGTGGAAATGATGGTCGCTACAAAGGAATAACCTTAGCTCGGGCCTTCGATCTTTGGGAACGAGTGGAGGGAATGGACAGTTTCGTCGGAGACAAAACACGCTGTCCTTTGGTATCTCGGTGTTTTTCCACGCGGCGTTGTCGCCAGTGGTTCGAGGGGATGCTAAGCGAGCCAACTGCTCGCAGGAATCGTGCCAAGATTCGACGATCCTCCGAGTCTCCGCTGGAGCCTGGCGCATGGCACGGCGTTGTTTATTCGAATTCGAGGTAAGAACAATCCGTGGTTCCCGTGTTTGTCTTTGGAACGCGAGACCTGCTCGGTCCCTGGGCGGCGTGTCTGTCTGAATGTAAGATTACGAGACCCGCGAAGACCAGAGAAAGTCGCGTTTGCCATCGCGAGTTCCCAACTGCGGGACCAACTCTGCCAGCAAATTTCACTCGTGTTTGCCTTCGAGATCGACTCGTTCGATACCTCGATAACTTCTTCTCCGATCCGTCGTTTCGTTGTTCAGTCTTACGGCACGCGTCTGTAGAAACTCTGGACATCGAGACAGGTGTGTGTGTGTGTGTGTAGCTCTGACGATTGTAAAACCCTTTCCATGTTCGCTCTAGCAAAGGTCCGCGATAAATGTCACGAGGTCAAACATAATCTTCTTACCAGCTCACTCTCAGGGAACAAAGTTTTATTCGTTGAGCTATGCTACGTATGCAACGGCGAGACGCCATCTTCGGGCACCTAGGTTTTCCCCAGGTCGTAGAATTTCTTCGAGACTCGGAGCAGACCGAGTCCCTGTCACGAGTGGTTGGCTAGAAAAATAGCCACGACGAGATCTCCTCGCGTGTCCCTTTGTCTATCGTTTAACCTCGTGTTAGAGGGATCGAAATTCTTCTAGCACGCTCCCTTTCGGTCTACTACCTCCAGGATTACCCTGCTGTACTTATTGGAGCACGTCGTTACGACGCTGCGAGGATACACCGGCTCGGGCGTGTGCACTTGCGTACACGTACAGTCGGAAGCACAAACACACGGACGGGACTATGATGCTCGAAGCGGTACAAGCAATCGGAGCGTAAAATCGAATGGATTCAATTTCTGTCTTGATTCGCCGACTTCATTACTCCCCTTACACATAGGTGGTTGTATATGTATCCGACCACTTGGTGCATTTACCGGTCTCACTTCCTCCCCACCGTGCAACTCGGAGGGTTCTCCAGGCTGTATGCCCAATCGCGAGGGGTTCGACAATTCGACCCGGCCGTCTCGACCGGTTCGACGAAGGAGTCACGGTTAAAATTGAGACAGCGAGACTCTATTCAACCCTCTGGTTGAACGATCGACGAGGGGAAGTTGGAAAGAAAGGGCGTTATCCGGCGGGAGGGACGATGCTCGCAGTCAGGGTTAGACCGGGGTAGACTTTTCGAGAGCGGTGAAATTGGATGAGAGAAAGCGAAGGGAACGGTTTGACGAACGGAAACCGGGGTTGGACGGAACGAGATGGCAGAGGGTCTTAATGAAGTGCGACATCCATTTTTTTTTATGCGCTATAAGATTCGGCGCGCCTTTATTTGCCGCTCCTTCGGGCACATCCCAATTTCTCATCGATCGCAGTGCAGACTAATTCAATTAATTCGGCTCGCCGTAGAACGTGGCGTAGAAGATTCCTCGAGTCTACACGGTTTGTTCGTCGCCCGAGCTTTCCGTTCAATCGATCAAGTTCGACTCGTCGGAGTCGACTGTTCCACATAGATTAGTCGAAGCTAACTTCGCCATTGCGAAATTCGATATCAGTGAAAATCGCGAGAATCAGGTAGACGCGAGTTTCGAATTGAAATTCGAAATTTCGGATACCCGGATCGAATCAGATTCGTTGGAAATTTACCCATTTATCCGGTTTTCTTTCGCGTATATTCGCCAAGGGATTCTAAATTTTTCAGAGGATTCGCGAGATACCGAATTATCGGATCACGGAATATCCGAGAATTCCTGGAATACTGGAAATTTCGCGACTCTCGCAGGACTTGGATTACGCGTGTTAGCTCTCACATTTCCTGACATGTCATCGAGTCCCTCGACTGAGATTGCTGAATCAGAGTCTCGCGACTCGGGCGTTATCACTGTCGAGACCCGAGGACCCACGGGGTCGTCGCGATCGGGTTCCTCGACCTCGTGGTCATCGATGTCGAGTTACAGAATCCCGAGGTCGTCGGTATCGAGCTTGTGGATCCATAACTCATCGATATCGTGTCCCTCATCTGTGACAGCGTCGATATCGAATTCGATTCTGTACATTGTGTCGCTTCGATGGCCGCACATTTTATAATGTCTTTTCAAACACGTTCACGCGGTTGTCGAATAAATCTATCGGATAAATATTAATCATTGCGTACAATACGAAAGCCGTGCTGGAAGCCAAAAATCGACGCGTCGTCGGACACGGTGAAACGCCATCGGGTGTCGTCCTGGATTTTCAATCGAATCGTTACGTCGACGTTGACGAGCATCGAAGTCTCGCGAACGTTTATGTCACGGGAATCGATAAGAAATAACATAGGATGGTCACGGTCAAAGGTGGTTTAATCGAAGTACCGAAGTGGAATCGCTACTAGCAAATCGCTGTCAAGACTTTATTCCGTGACTTGCCGACTAACGAACTTCTAACTAGACAACTGATAACTGTGGAACTTCAACTGACTACCTTAACAACTGTCAACTAGCTCACTAACTGATTCTCGTAACTCTCTTACCAATTATCTGTCAAAAACTGACTCTATCTTCCAGAACGGGCCCTTTTAAAGCCCGTCCAGAAGACAAGCGCCGCCCCCAAAGGAGGAGAGACTCCCTCAATGTTAAGGTCAGGGTTGGAGGAGACTCCTCTTTCCGGGTTAGGCCCTCCGAAGGATTACCCTCGCGGCGACCCTTCCCGAAAGTTGACAGCGGATGCGTCACCCTCGACTTACAACGAGGAAAGCCGGGGCTGCACGAAGCCGCCTCGCGTGGCCTGGCCCCGACCTCCTACAGCACATTTGGCAGCCAGATCCTAAGTGCAGAAGCCTAATTATCCGAATTAGGCTTTTGTAGGGTCGTCCCCCACGACGTTGCGATAATAGTCTTTTGTGTGGTTCCTACGGTGCTGCCGGTTGGCACCCCTTTGGTTAGAACGCTGTGATATGGAGCAAGTAAAAAGACTCAAGGAAGGGATGCATTTGGTCCTAGGCTTGCTAGTGGACTCGTCAGTAAGGCTTTCTTTCTAAATTAGGCTTTTCAACGACGCCTCGTGCCCAGTGACCCGAGATAATATAGAAGTCTATCGAGAATGCACACTAAGCAACTAAACATCGGGTCACGAATTGCTCAGCGTTTAGAATTTGGCTACTAAAACACCTGTAGGGGGTCCTTCCCCACTGTTACTAAAGTCTAGTTGTCGCAGTTATCCTCAATGTAACGGCGGTGCTAAAATAAACGAAAGGAAAAGGAAGGGATGCGTTTGGACTCATCGGTAAGGCTACCTAGTAGGCCCTGCCTTAGACAGGGATACTTAGGTGGCATAGGTACTTCTATTTAAGGGAGGTCGAGGATTCACCAAGGATTTCCGAGAAAGTCCTCGAACCTCCATCAAGCAAGAATCCATCTACTGGCGAGGGTGAGAATGATGGTCGCTACAGACCGTAACGGGTCTTTTAGTACTTAATTCTACGCCTATGTCCTGAAAAGTATCCTACATTAATAATTACTCCGATCACCCTGATCCCACACTGAGACCGGCATACGGATCCCTAACAACCGGTTCCGACCTACAACCGGGCACCGGAAGCGATTCTCAGCCACGGGCGAAGTGCTAAACCGAGAGTCGTCTAATTTCCAGCAACGCGCCGGTATCCAGCAACGATATGCTCGGTCGGTGTCTGACGCTTGATACGTTTCCGCTCGTAATCCCGACCGGATGAAAGGAGCGAGCTCCCGCTGATGAATTCAATTTTCCCGTACGTGTGTGCGAATGGAAACGCGACTTGACTCCGATCGAGCGCGTGACTCGTGCGCGTCAACCTGGTGAACGAAGCCAGGAAAATAAAGTTTCGCTGCTGCTGCGATACCCGTGTTTCAATCCGCTGTCCCGTTCGATTATCGACTGATCGATCCACCCTCGATTTCCCCTGTCAGTCGTTCTACGATTTCTTTTCGTCGCAGTTCCATTTGTTCCGCCCTCGGCTAACCTCGACCAGCGATAATCACACGGGAAACAGCGTCTAAGCAGATAGATGTCGCCTGTGTGTTTCCTTCTTTCTCTCTCTCCCGCCAGAGCGCGGTGCCTTCGATTTCCTTAATCAAGATGGCGCCCGGCCACTTTTTCCTCCTCCACCAACGTCGGCTTCGAATTCTCCAATAAACGAGCAGTTTGTTTCGCTACACTCGCCGAGCGATATTTTTTCGTTCTCCTCGCGTTTCATGCTTTTCCCCGTGTTTTTTCGCCTTGTTACGTTTTTCGTTCCCTCTTGCCCGTTTTATTTGAATACAACCATTGGAAACACCTGGCCCGCTACACGCGATTCACCGATTTTTATCGCTGATCCAACGTATTTCTTACGCCGGTAATCATATTTTGTCTTTTAATTAAATCTCTTTCCCGTCCGTTTTTGCAACCCCGGCCGACCGGCTATATTCCCCATTTCGTTATGCATTCATGATTTCCCGTGGAGCACTTTTTTACTTTGACCCGCTGGCTCTCTTATTAGCCGGGCAGTAGTTATTAACGATAAGAGCTTACACATATCCGAACTTGCGGAAGAGTCGATTTTTCCCTCCCTCGATTATATCTCGTGCATTCTTCGCAACTCTTTAAAGCCTCGCGTACACTTTACCTCGTGACAAATTCCTTTCTGTCGATTCGAAACGGGCCACGCGATCGTAAATTCAACTCTGAGTCGAATTCGTTCAAATTCGATCTGTCATCGAGTACTTCCGCGATAATTTACTTCGATGTTCCCTGCAGGAACGATTCGACCATCGTGTCCTAACGATGCCTAAAAATAAATTAAATAAAGTTCCTTTTGATTTGATCAATCGGATCTTACTGCAGCTATTTTGGCTCAAAGTGCAGGAACAAAGTGTCAATTTCTCTGCAAGTACCCGTCAGGGTACTCGCAGTTCCCCGAGCCGGTGCACTCGAGTGCCCAATCTCCAGTCGTAATGAATCACGCATCCGGTTCCTCGTGCGTCACTTGGCCGTCATGGCGACGTTGTTACTTCCACGAAGTCGGAAATCAAAGGCAGCCATAATTTAATCCCGCTATTCGACACGGCGTAAAACGGTGTCGTTTCGACGAAACGCTCTATGTTTATCACCGGAACACCTTGGTCGAACGAAGCGTTGCTTCTATGGCGAATATTAGTCAGGGAGCTAATTACTCTCTGCTCTGGCACTGATGTCGATTGTGCTGGATATTGCAGGGGCAGTGCGTGTGATAGGTGTTCACTGGCTTTTCGTTACACCGCCTATGAACGGTGTTGATCGCTCAGACACTGCGTTTGTCGCTAAAAATATACCATTTCGCATTTTCCCGCGATAATAGAACTTGGATATTTGCTACTGACAGCTGCGTTGTCAGCCGCACTGCAGGGAACAGCATTTCTAATTTAACCGTGGCAGCGGCATCTCGGTGAACAATATGCGCTAAATATTAGATTTATTTATTCCATATTCGAATATTTTCTCGGAGAATGCAGAAAGGCTGTTTTAAATTTCAAGCATTTAAATTACTGACCGGCGTTTTCCCGTAACCTGTAGAAAAAATGAAGAGGAAAGGAAAAATGGGGAAGCAAACAATATTTCTATTCCGCAAAAATATATTTCGTATACAGTGCAATTTCATTTTCGTCGGAGAAAATTATACTTAGCCTGTAATCGTCAGTTACAATCGCGTCTCTAAGCATAGAATTAAGATGGCAAGGCTGACAAAGCGAATAATCATCGAGGATCGGCTCGGTAAGACGGAGGAATCGAGGAACCAGGACAAGAAGAAGCTCGTTATTAATTTCTGGGTACGCTTCTTCGATCGGGGATGGTCGCGAAGGGGGTTTACAGCAAGACCAGGTGGACGGAGACAAAGAGGGGGCACCATTCAGCACGCGTTCCATCTTCTCGACGTTTTCCTCTTCATCTTCAGTAGGTGGCTCGGTACTCGCGTAAGGCGAGTTAAACATAACTCCTGTCAACTGTAGCCGGAACAAAACAAACAGAAGTTACTTCCCGGGTTGGTCGCGGCGACGGAACTGCCGGATACACCCTGCCGTCCTTGCTGCATCCAGGGGAAGCTCTTTTACTTCGTGCTACCCCATCGTCACGGCGGGATTAACTTCCTTTACCGTGCGAAATTAAATTATCAAGTTTTCCCCCGTGGAAGGACCGCCTATCCCGCAACCAGGCCCGAATAGGGACCGAGCTTTAATCCGATTAGTTATTTAAATCGTACGCCTCGCAAATATTACCTCTGCGCCTACACGTTCGTCCAACCTCGAGTCCGACGCGGATCGCGTATCGTCTCTCCTAATTCCGTTCAATTTCTCTCTGTAAACGGTGGCGTACGAGCGATCGTTAGCGAACGAAATTAATACCCAGTCTCATTCTTCCTCCCTTTCCGAGCCTTTTCACTGACAAAAGATCGTTTCTGATTGGCGATTGCAGCTTAACCATTTTGGTCCCAACGCATTGTCGTTATAGGATCTAAGGAAGGTCTAATCCGTGTCGCTGTAGCCGATATTCAGACGCTGTTTGTGGCCACGCATCGAGGAGTTCGGTACAGCACAGCGTTTGCTGCCAAACCAAACATCATGCTCCGGGTGATAGGTATTTAACCGGTCTCGACATCGATCCAGGGACTAGCGACGAATCCAGGGGATCGTGTAATAGCGATTTTGGATCTCTATCCGATGGATCGAAGGCGTATTTAACTTTCCAATCTGCGGCCGCTTCTGGATGATGTCAGGCCGGGCCACTCGCAACTACGGGACTTAAATAATGGCGTTCGGCCGTGGGGCGAATATAACTTAAGGGCACATTCATCCTCGTAAACGTTGGACTTTCGGCACGATCCATCACATTGATGAATCGTTCACACCAAATGGATTTACAGCGACTAAGGGTTACTCGGCTCTAAGAGTGCTCCGGGAGAAGAGCGGACGTCCGCATAAGTAACTCATCGAAAGAGGCGTTTGTTTTAACCAGACATAATGAAGAATCTTCCTGGTCATTATCGTCGAGACGCTCGTTACTCGCGATTGCTTTTCGTCCCTGCCATTATACCGCATCAACGACGAGAGTTCTGATTCCAACGTCTTAATTATCTCCGCTTGACAGTGCCGCTGACGTACGTTCGATTGTCCTTTCATGGGACCAGTTTCGGCACGTCGTGTGTCATCCACGATAGCCAGTCTTGCTTCCCATTCGTCAGCGAAGACCCGCGCAGTTCGGTGCGAGTAGAACAGTCTCGATGATCCGATGTTAGCCAGACGAATACGTATTTTTGTCGAAAAGAAGGAATACTCGATAAGCCTTCCTTTCGAGAAATATTCGTCGATCAAGGGAAACGCTTAATTCGATGGAAATTCCTCTAGAATATTTTTATTAGACTTAGTTTCATTTATTAAGGCTGCAATGGTCGAAGAATTCCTGTAGGGAGCACTGCAACAGGTCTAAAAGGCCCGCTAGGGTCTACTAGCTGTCAAATCCTAAATGCTGAGTAATTCGGGGTTCGGTATTTATTTGCTTATTCGTTTATTATAGTTCAGCTTCGTTCTTACCTCGAGTCACTGGACACGAGGCATCGTGCAAGAGCCTAATTTAGAGAATTAGACTTCAGCGCTAAGGACTTGGCAGACAGTAGACCACAGAAGCTCGGGATCAGGCCATGTACGTTGTCCCCTAGACTTCGGTCTTTAAGTGTGGATGTAGAAAGGAGGCATATGGAGTTCAGGGTTTTTGATGGTGGTAAAGGTTCATGTGCAGTCGGGATAATTGTCTGTACGTCTAATGAGGATTTTTCATATTTTGCTAAGCATTAGTAAATAGGCTCGAGTGATATTTGGGGGATCAGGGTGTCTGCGAGTCGTGGGACGCTGGTAATAAAGGAATAACCTCAACCCGGGCCTTGGATTTTTGGAAATGAGTGAAGGGAACGAACAACCGTAGCTATTCGTTCATTAGACAGAATGAGCATCGCACCTTCGCGAGAAGTTAGAGAACTGCGATGGAAGCGTATCCGAGTGCCGTTTGAAGGAGTCGACGGGTGGCTGGTAAATCGCTAGCTATCGGTACAGAGCCGACTTTCAATTTCCTTTTTTGTCGTAATGCCTGGCGCATCGAGGCTCCTGCGGGGTCCACCTTTCTTCGGCCGGACGCCTGGAAATTGCTCGTCGACGACGTGGAAGGTGTGCGGCCGATGTCACCGGGGAAACTGCTGAACAACTTCGCTCTATTCTCGACACTGAACTAGCACACCGCTGGATGCCTAGAGGATGCCTAGAGCCCCTTGCACGGTACAGACTCGAAGCAGATACTGCACGACAAAGTCAGGACTTGCTACGACAGTTTGGGAGCTCGTGCTCGGGATGTGTCGCGGCTCAGGGCTATCCGGAACAAAAGGGGCGGCCGGCGACGCGAGGTAGGAGGGGACACGTATTACCACGACGTGTCAATTGTTCCAGAAGACCGGAAACTTATCGGCCGTTTCGTAATCCTGTACAGAACGTGGCTGCTTTCGTGGCCGGGCGGCTTCGAGGACGGCTTCCGGTACACCGCTAGATGGAAGCTTCCTCGATAAACCCCCGCGTTTTCGTCATTTTCGCGGTTTCCTTCTCATTCGCCGCGAATTATTTCCATCCCTTCGACGCTCGGCTAACTTTCTCGAGCACCGTCGCGGTCTCGAGTCTCCAGTCCCGTTTGCCCGTTCCTTTAAGACGATCCCGAGCCACGGTATTCGTCGAAACACATTTTCCCCGAGTATCTCGCAGTTGATCGAACTTCCACGGCAGTGATAGCGGCGTTTGTCGAATACGATAAATCTGATTCGAACTCGTTACGAAAAGTTGGAGAGCTCCGTGTACAGGTTCAAGGGCCATTGGTTCTCGAGCTCTCCCGGTCATCGTGGCTCGTTCCACGTGCATTTTCGAATCTGCACCGGAAACTCGGTCGCCGGAACTTTTAATATTTATCGATGGAAGAATTTTCATCCAAGTCAGTTCGATAACTCGGTGGAAAGCGGGGGGTCGAATCTGCGCCCGACTAGCAAGAATTCGCCTTTTTCGATGCGGTTGGCAAATTTAATTTGTCTGCTCATTCCGGGGCAAGTTTCGTCTCAAAGACACGAATCCCCCCGCGGCGCCCCCCTACGTATTTCCAATCGGCCTTTCGCGTGGCAGCGGTCCGCAAACGGAAAATAAAATTGCTCGTCTGCTGCATAATTTCGACGACGAGGACGCGCGCAACAGCTACATAAAACATCATTCGATGCTCTCGTTTCACTGTCGTATGTATTTTTTATCGAGCGGCGAGCTTTCGTCCGTGGAAAAATACATAAGCCCCTACCCCGCCGGCTACCACCCTCTTTTTCGCACGTGCGCGGTTATGCGCGTGTAACGTCGTCGTTGTCGTTATTTCGCGACACGCGTACCCCTCGGCCATCACGGGTACGTACATTTTTGCCCGCTACCAGCGCCAACCTTCCTCGATAGACGAAAACATCGAGATCCTGACGCGCGTGCGACCAATGAAATTCGACCGACGCGTAATCGATTCTGGTTTTGTTCACGCCAGACTCGCGTTGTTACGCGTATGAATATTCAGCAGCCGGGGCGTTTATGAATCTCTTTGGCGGGAATGCGCACTTTGATCGGCGCGAAAGAATTTCCTCTACGAATACAGCGCCGTTCGAGCAAAATCCAATAGATGTCAGGTTTTGCGTTTGTTTCGACGGCAATAACGAACGCTAGACATGTCTACTGTTCTTCTAGCGGATTAAAGAATATAATGTACTTGAAAGACATAGATTGTAGGAATTATGAGAAAGAAAAAGGGGAAAAGAAAACTAAATTCTGCTGGTTTGAACTGAGAGAATATATATTTTGTATGAATCGATATGAATCGAGGCTTGGCTAGGAATTGAACTGTCACGTTCCTAACGCCGCTAAAGAAGAGAAAGATTAACCTTTTCAAAGATTTTCTGCTATAAAACTGATATTTTTTGAACAGTAAATAAGGAATCGTATAATAACTAACACGTAGAATTATTTGATTTCGGTACCTCGTGCACCGTTACGTTATATTAAATTTCACGTCTTAATTAATATCCGTCTTCGAAATTTTATCAAATGGCGACTGAAGGGCTCCTCTAGAGTGCAAGTGACTGACCCATCAAAGTGGCCAACAGACGTTTAATCGTAAATCACGATACAGACGACCAAAATGATACCGAAAGGAAACATTCTTGACAGTTTCCTGCTCTTAAATCAGCAAAGGTCCTTCCAAAACGCCCATGTTCTGTCAAAAACTCTGTCTTTCCTTCACCAACAGTCACTCTAAACCAATCAATGACTTTCGACTCCTAACGTATCTTCCTTCTTATCAACAGAGACTCGTACGAGTTTCCTGTCAAAGTTTCGTTGCAACGAGTCCCGTCCAAGTGTCGAAATTCGTCGGATATTTTTGACACTTGTTTGGCGATGAGAATAGACGTATCTTTTCATTTTCTATACGCCAAATCATTCCCCCGATACTCGCTTTGGTCTTCCTTAGGACTCTCGGCGTACGCAATTTACTGTCAACGAATTAAAAAGCGGGACGAGGAGGGTGGTAGACGCGTTGCGCGTATAAATTGCCGTTAATCGTCGGTATCGATTATAAGCTCGAACGATGGATGCTTCGAAATTCGAGATTATAATATACGGCGTCTAAATACCTTGTAAATTGCTACACGCGACGCATCGTTCACGAGTAATGCTCGCAACGCACAAGCTACTCGGTGATCGCAGCTACTTTGACAGTTATGCGGAGGATGTGCATCCCATAATTACGCACACGACGTCACGCTTACAGGGGGCTGCTGGCGTTAATTAAGTAATTTCAATTAAAATTCTTCACGGTCCTCGGTGCTTTATATGCTGACACGAACCGAGCCGAGGCTCGCAACTTGGACGAACACTCGTCATCGTAAACAAGTTCCACCTCATCCCGGCTTCCGGGGCCAATTTGTATGCAAAACTCGCGCGTAAGGCTGTATCCATGGAAAACCGAGGCTGTCTCGCTCGCCTCCTCTGCATCTGACGGGACACGCGGCTTTTGGGACGACCTTAAAAAATTTCCACCGTTTATCAGACGAGGATCTCTCACCACGAGGATTTCTCACCGGTTTGACAGTTGTCGCTTTTATTCCTTCGCGCGTCCAGGTAATATCGTTTCGCGAAAACGGAGACAATCGAAACGAACGTTGGATGGGTCCGAGTTAAATTTTCGAAGGAAATCTTTGTCTCGTTTGCCAACGTGGACGATGTTTGATCCTTTGACTGTCACGCCGAAATCACCTGTTTCGCTCAGGAGACCACGGGAGTATTTTTAACACAGTGCATCGCTAGATGCAAGATTTGTTCTAATATGTTTTTGATTGATATTCTGATAAAAATTTTTAATTGTTCAATGGGTTCAAGTATTAATTTTTACTTCGAAGTATCTTCTAATTAAAACACGCCAACTGTCAATTTTCATTCAACTTTTACAATCGTAGTTTTACGAGTAGTTCAAGCGCTCCGGTCCCCAATGTCCACCGTGACGTCGCAGGAGAAACCGTGGTCATATATGACTAACGTGGCTGTCAAAGTGTCAAACGAAATTCGTTCCCCGTCTTTTGACAAATTACTTCTTTGCCGTTGCATCGTTGTCGCTGTCAATTCGACGCTGCGACAAAGTATCGCGTTTACGTCGAGAATTCGTGGGGAAGTATATCGCGCTTGGCATCCGCAGTAATCGTTTCGCTGTCATTTAAGAAGCTCGCGAGTTCAGCTACGGATTTCAATTTAATAAACGAATTTATCCGCGGAGATTGCGTTCCCGTCGCGAGACGTAATGGTTTCTCGCAACTGCGGAGCAAACTTTGTCGCAGTTTGTCCGCTTTTTACGTTCCACGGCTCGTCCCAGCACGCGCGTGAGCTAAGCGGGGTACACAGGTCGAGTTGTATCGTTCCTCTTAATTGGGGGTACCTTTATGCCTGGTTTTTGGGCATGTTATCTAGTACGTTACTGAGAGACAAGCCACTAAGCACGGTTATAAAACAAGCAACATTGCTATCTGAGCCCTTCTAAATCCACGCGACCATAAATTTCCCTCCTGAAGCATCTCGTAATTAAGAAAACACCCTTCCAAAAGCGGCGTCGTTCCGCGCTGAAACGAATCTTTCTCAAAAACATCTCGGCAACGATTACAGCTACGATAATTTCAACAGAGTCGCGATCTTCTTCGTTAATTATGCTTTCTCCGTGGAAACGCTGAATCCTCTGATCCGTGCAAGCTGCTGCCACCGCGATGTAAATGTCATCGCGCTGAGAAAAATTTCGCGTTTGGGCTTTTTCACACAGAGTTCGCCGAGTTGAACATTTTTCGCGTTACCAAGGATTCTTCTCGATTACTCAAAAATGGCGTCATTCACTCACGGTAAAAATTCGGTTGGAACAGCTCGGTACCTCGAGTTTGCCTAGGTTGACAGCGAGCGGTGATCTCGAAGCTTTGACGACTCTATGACACCGAACGCAAGCATCGACTTCTAGATTACCCAAAAATACGTAGCGTTATTTTTCACTCACGGTAAAAATTCGGTTGGAACAGCTCGGTACCTCGAGTTTGCCTAGGTTGACAGCGAAAGGTGGTTCGAAGCTATGACGACTCTATGACACCGAACGCAAGCATCGACTTCTAGATTACTCAAAAATAGGTAGCGTAATTCACTCACGGTAAAAATTTCGGTCGGAACAGCTCGGTACCTCGAGTTTGCCTAGGTTGACAGCGAAAGGTGGTCTCGAAGCTATGACGACTCTATGACACCGAACGCAAGCATCGACTTCTAGATTACTCAAAAATACGTAGCGTAATTCACTCACGGTAAAAATTTCGGTCGGAACAGCTCGGTACCTCGAGTTAGCCTAGGTTGACAGCGAAAGGTGGTCTCGAAGCTATGACGACTCTATGACACCGAACGTAAGCATTGACTTCTCGATTACCCAAAAATACGTAGCGTTATGAAAGGTGGTCTCGAAGCTATGACGACTCTATGACACCGAACGCAAGCATCGACTTCTAGATTATTCAAAAATACGTAGCGTTGTTTACTCACGGTAAAAATTTCGGTCGAAACAGCTCGATACGTCGAGTTGGCTTAGATTGACAGCGATCAGTGGTCTCGAAGCTTTGACACGATTTTGAGGGGGTCGCCCTCCACGGCGTTACGATGGAGACTGTACGTTCCTGCTGTGTTACTAGCTGGCCGTTGTGCTTCATAGGGTAGTTAGTAGGTAGAAGGACGCAGAGAAGAGATGCATTTCGTCCTGGGCCTGCTAGTGGACTTATCAGTAAGGCTTTCTTAGACCAGGGATACTTAGGTAGCGTAGGAGCTTCTATTTATGGGAGATCGTGAATTCACCGAGGATTTGCTACCTCGAGTTTGCCTAGGTCGACAGCGATCGGTGATCTCGAAGCTTTGACGACTCTTTGACACCGAATTGCAAGCTCAATGGCCAATTAACCGATTTGGACGTATTCCGCGAACGGAAGCGAGCACGTGCCGCGAGGAACAGAGTAAACGAAGGAAACAGAAGCCGATCGGACGTCGGGAGAGCGCAATTAACGTCGAATAATCGATTAGTTGTCCGGCTTGGTCGCTGCGTTAACGTTTCGAGGGCGCGCTGTTAACGATAATGCAAGATAATAAAGTCCGCTTTGACAGGGGCGAAATTAAGCGAACCTTAATTGAAATTTATACTCGTGACACAGCTTTGGCGCGTGTCTAGCAGTGGCGCTTTGCTGGTCCTTCGTCTGCCTTCGCGTTTCACTTTTTCACCGCGATTCCGTGCTCGCGTACACACTCGGGAAAGAAAGAACGAATTTTCCTACGGCAATTAAACGTGGCCGTGACGTTTAAAA
This sequence comes from Eufriesea mexicana, assembly GCF_001483705.2. Taxonomy (NCBI): domain Eukaryota; kingdom Metazoa; phylum Arthropoda; class Insecta; order Hymenoptera; family Apidae; genus Eufriesea; species Eufriesea mexicana. Next base: position 1,140,948 of record NW_016908212.1, on the reverse strand, counting down.
TGACGCTTTTTGCCCGACGTTATCTTCCTTTGAGCCTTTAACGCCCGCTTCAACCCACGTTTCCAGTTTGCGAAAACCGTTCTAAAACGTTTATCCTTCGCCGCCTCGGTGAAACAACTGTACTCCTTGCTTCCTTTGTCGCTGGTTTTTGGCAAAATGGCCCCCGGGCCGGGAGGAGGAAAAAGGCTTCCCGTGCGCGTATCAGCCTGCCAGCTCTCGATTTATCGCCGTGCTCGCGCATAATCGGCCGGTTTTATCTCCCGCCGATAACTCATCGTTCCGCGGCATTCGCGGGGAATTACCTAACCTGATTTCGCTTTTATCGTTATAAACGGGCGGGAATTAAACGTCGCGCTCGCTCCACGGAGGTACGCGGGACCGCGATGGTCAAAGTACGCGGCAAGATACTGCGGGAATTGATTCGTAGAACACGGAATGTTGGTCGAGCAAACAAAACCGACTATATTCTATCCGCGACGGGTCAGTGGTTTGCGATCTGGTATTCGTTGTACGGACAAAATGGAATTCGGGTATTAGGATCGTACCGCGGGCTCTGGAAACGGACAGCGAAGTACGCGGGTGCACGCGGGTATTACGGATCGGTACTCTGACAGAACTGATGCACACGTACACGCGCGTTCGTCACTGTTCCCCGAACACGCTTCCGTGCTCGTGACACGTGCTCGTGTGCTTGCAATCGGGGCTTTCTTTTACCAGATACAGAACGCGAGGTCACCGTCGTTAAAGTCCTCGGTGACTCACCGAAGTGCTCTTTTTACGCGACGTGCGTGTCGAGATTGCATAATGCTCCGATTACGCGTTGCACGAGGTAGATAATAGTACATCGGTAATGTCGCGGTTCGTCGAGTCTGACCACGAAAGTCTTCGTCTACTGGGCACTCGAAGGATACCAGATACCAGCGAAAGAGGTGTGGGTCCGGGTGACCTCCCTGTGGAAGGGACACGAGTTAAAACTGTGGGGGTCGTCCCCTACGGTTGCTGTTTAGACGGATACACCGTTTAAAATGATGATAGAAGTCGTATCGAACACAACTCGAAATTTTTACGTGAAGAAGGTCACGAATAATAAGTACCTTTTGCACGTCAATTCTATGTCCGTGAAAACAAGTATACAATTTTTTACTTATTCACCAAAAGGCACGAGAAGCACACCGATACTACTGCCGGGGTCCTGGAAGGGACAAATGGAAAGAAAGGGATGCGCTTCGTCCTGGGCCTGTTGGACTCATCGGTAAGGCTACCCAGCAGGCCCTGCCTTAGACGGAGGATAGCTAGGAGAGTTTGGAAATTGTATATATATATTTAGGATCGAATTTTGGGCGGATTGATTTGAGATAGTATTGTTGGCTTCTTAATAGAATAAAATAAATAGAATGACGGCTATGACACAAGAGTGATTCGCTATGGACACGCTCTTCTGATCTTTCTTAGACCGACTAGGACTTCTTACATACTCTCTGATTGACACACTGGCACACTCTTAAAGACTGCAGAAAGACTGGCTTAAAGAACCCTTAGAGACTGACTCGCCTTGCACCCTTATTTAAACCATTCATTCTGTCCTTTTTCATACCCAAGCTTTCCGTCCCAATCGTGCCCCTTTCCCACGCAACCTCAGTGGGCCAGGTACTTTAACCACTCTGGATGGATCCCTAAACTGTCACTCGACTCTACCATAAATATTCTTTGCAGTCAATCCTCCAGCACGCGATCACTTTCGTTCTAAGCCCAAACACTCTTGACATTCTTTCAGGGCTTGACAATCCTTCAGTTATATGTACAGGTAGCCCCCCTACAACACGGTTTCGCTATAACACGATAAGAAAATTGCGAAACCCATGTCCAGTACTGTACTTCTACGTGAGCACTGACGACGAAGAAATTTATTAAATTAAAGTTCGTTAAATTAAAATAATATTTTTGTTTTCTCTTTTTCTTTTGTTTTGTGATATACATATATTTATATTTTTAATAAGAATTAAGTTATCAATGTAGAATTTTAAAAAAATTTATTTTTAGTAAGTTTTCGGAATGTAACCTCTCTTTTAGTATTGCCTCTGGGTCTCATACAACACGGTTTCACACAACACGGCATTTTCTAGGAACCTATCTACCGTGTTATAAGAGGGTTACCTGTATTTCAAAACTTACTACAGTAATACTTTTCTATGGATCGTGAATAAAATTTTCTAAAGTATTACTCGTTCTGTAAGTGGATAACTAAACAAAAATATACAATAATAACAGCCAAAATTCGCGAGAACTGATCGAAATCTAGAAAAAATAAGCGATGAAAGTCGAACGACGCAAAAACGATTCGCGACATGTCACATTCTGCATTATCTTTCATAAACTATCAGTTAAAACAGGGAAAGAAACGGCGAACCAATTAAAACACAGATCACTCCAAGTATGTAAATTGCAAAATCGTGAAAATCTGAAGAAATTCGGAAGATATAAGCGATGAAAGTCAAACGACGTAATAGATTTCCGCGGGCTGTCACATTCGGCACTACCTTTCAAAAACTATCGGTTAAAATCGGAAAAAAATCGGCAAACTAATTAAAACTCAGAGCACTGCACGCAATTAAATTGGAAAATCGTGAAAATCTGAAGAGATTCGGAAGATATAAGCGATGAAAGTTAAACGACGTAATAGATATCCGCGGGTTGTCACATCCGGCACTTCCTTTCAAAAACTATCGGTTAAAATCGGAAAAAGATCGGCAAACTAATTAAAACACAGAGCACTGCACGCAATTAGGTGGAAAAATCGTGAAAATCTGAAGAAATTCGGAAGATATAAGCGATGAAATTCAAACGACGTAATAGATTTCCGCGGCCTGTCACATTCGTCACTATCTTTCATAAACGATAGGTTAAAATCGGGAAAAAACCGGCAAACTAATTAAAACACAGAGCACTGCACGCAATTAGGTGGAAAAATCGTGAAAATCTGAAGAAATTCGGAAGATATAAGCGATGAAAGTCAAACGACGCAAAAGATTTCCGCGGCCAGTCACATTGGGCACTATGTTTCATAAACGATCGGCTAAAATCGGAAAAAAACCGGCAAACTAATTAAAACACAGAGCACTGCACGCAGTTAGGTGGGAAAATCGTGAAAATCTGAAGAGATTCGGTACATATAAGACATGAAAGTCAAACGACGTAATAGATTTCCGCGGCCTGTCATATCCGGCACTATGTTTCATAAACGATAGGTTAAAATCGGGAAAAAACCGGCAAACTAATTAAAACACAGAGCACTGCACGCAATTAGGTGGAAAAATCGTGAAAATCTGAAGAAATTCGGAAGATATAAGCGATGAAATTCAAACGACGTAATAGATTTCCGCGGCCTGTCACATTCGTCACTATCTTTCATAAACGATAGGTTAAAATCGGGAAAAAACCGGCAAACTAATTAAAACACAGA